>NC_135134.1:6001125-6304155 GCF_051014445.1 Colletes latitarsis | reverse complement strand
GCCCTCATGAGTCTCATACTTTCGTATATTTCTCATACTTGTTGGCCAGATCCTGGGCTTTTTCTGGTTTGGATCACGTAGTAATGTGGTACCACTCTGAAACAGTCGATTAAACCTGGTTTCGATCAATATTTTAGACGATATCGCATGTTAGGTCTGGGATAGGTCTGGGATTTGCCCACATCAGGGTCATACTTTCGCATTTTTCACATACTTGTTGAACAGAACCCTGGCTTTTTCTGGTTTGGATCACGTAGTAAAGTGGTACCACACTGAAACAGTCGATTAATCCCGGTCTCGATCAATATTTTATAGGATAACGCAAGTTAGGTCTGGGATAGGTGTGGGATCTGCCCTCATCAGGCTCATACCTTCGCATATCTCACATACTTGTCGGCCAGATCCTGGGCTTTCACTGGTCTGGATCACGTAGTAATGTGGTGCCACACTGAAACAGTCGATTAAACCTGGTTTCGATCAATATTTTTGAGGGTAACGCATGTTAGGTCTGGGTTAGGTCTAGGATTTGTCCTCATTTGGCTCATTCTTTCGCATTTTTCGCATACTCGTTGGCCAGATCCTGGGGTTTTTCTGGTTTGGATCACGTAGTAATGTGGCACCACACTGAAACAGTCGATTAAACCTGGTTTCGATCAATATTTTAGAGGATAACGCATGTTAGGTCTAGGTTAGGCCTGGGATTTGCCCTCATCAGGCTCATACTTTCGCATTTTTCACATACTTGTTGTACAGATCCTGGGTTTTTTCTGGCTTGAATCACGTGGTAATGTGGTACTACACTGATACAGTCCATGAAACCTGGTTTCGATCAATATTTTAGAGGATAACTCATGCTTGGTCTGCAAATAGGTCTGGATTTGCCCTCATCAGGCTCATAGTTTCGCGTTTTTCACGTACTTGTTGAACAGATCCTGGGCTTTTTCTGGTTTGGATCACGTAGTAATGTGGTACCACACTGAAACAGTCGATTAAACCTGGCTTCGATCAATATTTTAGACGATATCGCATGTTAGGTCTGGGATTTGCACTCATCAGGGTCATACTTTGGAATTTTGCCATACTTGTTGAACAGAACCCTGGCTTTTTCTGGTTTGGATCACGTAGTAAAGTGGTACCACACTGAAACAGTCGATTAATCGCGGTCTCGATGAATATTTTATAGGATAACGAAAGTTAGGTCTGGGATAGGTATGGGTTCTGCCCTCATCAGTCTCATACCTTCGCATTTCTCACATACTTGTTGGCCAGATCCTGGGCTTTCACTTCCTGGATCTCGTAGTAATGTGGTACCACACTGAAACAGTCCATTAAACCTGGTTTTGATCAATATTTTAGAGGGTAACTCCTGCTCGGTCTATGTTAGGCCTGGGATTTGCCCCCATCAGACCCATGCTTTCGCATTCTTCACATACTTGTTGAACAGATCCTGGCTTATTTCAGGTTTGGATCATGTAGTAATGTGGTGCCACACTGAAACAGTCAATTATCCCTGGACTCGATCAATATTTTAGACGATATCGCATGTTAGGTCAGGGATAGTTCTGGGATTTGCCAACATCAGGGTCATACTTTTGCATTTTTCGCATACTCGTTGGCCAGATCCTGGGCTTTCACTGGTCTGGATCACGTAGTGATGTGGTATCACACTGAAACAGTCGATTAAACCTGGTTTCGATCAATATTTTTGAGGGTAACGCATGTTAGGTCTGGGTTAGGTCTAGGATTTGCCCTCATCTGGCTCATTCTTTCGCATTTTTCGCATACTCGTTGGCCAGATCCTGGGCTTTTTCTGGTTTGGATCACGTAGTAATGTGGTACCACTCTGAAATAGTCGATTAAACCAGGTTTCGATCAATATTTTAGACGATATCGCATGTTAGGTCTGGGATAGGTCTGGGATTTGCCCTCATCAGGGTCATACTTTCGCATTTTTCACATACTTGTTGAACAGAGCCCTGGCTTTTTCTGGTTTGGATCACGTAGTAAAGTGGTACCACACTGAAACAGTCGATTAATCCCGGTCTCGATCAATATTTTATAGGATAACGCAAGTTAGGTCTGGGATAGGTGTGGGATCTGCCCTCATCAGGCTCATACCTTCGCATTTCTCACATACTTGTCGGCCCGATCCTGGGCTTTCACTGGTCTGCATCACGTAGTAATGTGGTACCACATTGAAACAGCCGACTAAACCTGGTTTCGATCAATATTTTTGAGGGTAACGCATGTTAGGTCTGGGTTAGGTCTAGGATTTGCCCTCATCTGGCTCATTCTTTCGCATTTTTCGCATACTTGATGGCTAGATCCTGGTCTTTTTCTGGATTGGATCACGTAGTAATGTGGTACCACGCTGAAACAGTCCATTAAACCTAGTTTCCATCAATATTTTAGAGGATGACGCATGTTAGGTCTAGATTAGGCCTGGGATTTGCCCTCGTCAGGGTCATACTTTCGCATATCTCTTATACTTGATGGCCAGATCCTGGGCTTTTTCTGGATTGGATCACGTAGTAATGTGGTACCTCACTGAAACATTCAATTAAACCTGGTCTTGATAAATATTTTAGAGGATAACGCATTTTAGGTCTGGGATAGGTCTGGGATTTGCCCTCATCAGGATCATAGTTTCGCGTTTTTCACATACTTGTTGAACAGATCCAGGGTTTTTTCTGGTTTGGATCACGTAGTAATGTGGTACCACACTGAAACAGTCCATTAAACCTAGTTTCGATCAATATTTTAGAGGATAACGCATGTTAGGTCTAGATTAGGCCTGGGATTTGCCCTCATCAGGGTCATACTTTCGCGTTTTTCACATACTTGTTGAACAAATCCCTGGCATATTCTGGTTTGGATCATGTACTAATGTGGTACCACACTGAAACAGTCCATTAAACCTGGTTTGGATCATTATTTTAGAGAATAACTCATGTTAGGTCTGGGTTAGGTCCAGGATTTGCCCCCAGCAGGCACATACTTTCGCATATTTCACATACTTGATGGCTAGATCCTGGGTTTTTTCTGGATTGGATCACGCAGTAATGTGGTACCACACTGAAACAGTCCATTAAACCTGGTTTCGATCAATATTCTAGAGAATAACACATGTTAGGTCTTGGTTAGGTCTGGGATTTGCTCTCATCAGGCACGTACTTTCGCATATTTCTCGTATTTGATGGCCAGATCCTGGGTTTTTTTCTGGTCTGGATCACGTAGCAATGTGGTACCACACTGAAACATTGAATTAAATCTGGTCTTGATAAATATTTTAGAGGATAACGCATGTTAGGTCTAGGTTAGGCCTGGGATTTTCCCTCATCAGACACATAATTTTGCATTCTTCACATACATGTAGAACGGATCCTGGGTTTTTTCTGGTTTGGATCAGGTAGTAATGTGGTACCACACTGAAACAGTCCATTAAACCTGGTTTCGATCAATATTTTAGAGGATAACGCATGTTATGTCTGGTATAGGTCTGGGATTTGCCCTCGTCAGGCTCATACTTTCGCATTCTTCACATGCTAGTTGTACAGATCCTGGATTCTATTCTGGTTTGGATCACGTAGTAATGTGGTACAACACTGAAACAGTCGATTAAACCTGGTTTCGATCAATAATTTTGAGGGTAACGCATGTTAGGTCTAAGTTAGGTCCGCAATTTGCCCTCATCAGGATCATATTTTCGCATTTTTCACATACTTGTTGAACAGATCCCTGGCTTTTTCTGGTTTGGATCACGTAGTAATGTGGTACCACACTGAAACAGTCCATTAAACCTGGTTTCGATAAATATTTTAGAGGATAACGCAAGTTAGGTCTGGGATAGGTCCGGGATTTGCCCTCATCAGGGTCATATTTTCGCATTTTTCACATACTTGTTGAACAGATCCCTGGCTTTTTCTGGTTTGGATCACGTAGTAATGTGGTACCACTCTGAAGCAGTCCATTAAACCTGGTTTCGAACAATATTTTAGAGAATAACGCATGTTAGGTCTTGGTTAGGTCTGGAATTTGCTCTCATCAGGCTCGTACTTTCGCATATTTCTCATAGATGATGGCCAGATTCTGGGCTTTTTCTGGTTTGGATCACGTAGTAATGTGGTACCACACTGAAACAGTCGACTAAACCTGGTTTCGAGCAATATTTTTGAGGGTAACGCATGTTAGGTCTGGGTTAGGTCTAGGATTTGCCCTCATCTGGCTCATTCTTTCGCATTTTTCGCATACTCGTTGGCCAGATCCTGGGCTTTTTCTGGTTTGGATCACGTAGTAATGTGGTACCACACTGAAACAGTCCACGAAACCTGGTTTCGATCAATATTTTCGACGATATCGCATGTTAGGTCTGGGATAGTTCTGGGATTTGCCATCATCAGGGTCATACTTTCGCATTTTTCGCATACTCGTTGGCCAGATCCTAGGCTTTCACTGGTCTGCATCACGTAGCAATCTGGTACCACACTGAAACAGTCGATTAAACCTGGTTTCGATCAGTATTTTAGATGATATCGCATGTCAGGTCTGTGATAGGTCTGGGATTTGCTGTGAATTTGATGTGAAAAACGCGAAACTATGAGCCTGATGAGGGCAAAATCCCAGACCTATCCCAGACATAACATGCGTTCTCCTCTAAAATATTGATCGAAACCAGGTTTAATGGACTGTTTCAGTGTGGTACCACATTACTACGTGATCCAAAGTAGAAGAAACCCAGAATCTGTACAACAAGTATGTGAAAAACGCGAAACTATGAGCCTGAAGAGGGCAAATCCCATACCTATCCCAGACATAACATGCGTTATCCTCTAATATATTGATCAAAACCAGGTTTAATGGACTGTTTCAGTGTGGTTCCCCATTACTACGTGATCCAAACCAGAAAAAACCCAGGATCTGTTCAACAAGTATGTGGAGAATGCGAAAGTATGTGTCTGATGATGGCAAATCCCAGGCCTATCCCAGACATAACATGCGTTATCCTCTAAAATATTGACCGAAACCTGTTTTAATCGACTGTTTCAGTGTGGAACCACATTACTACGTGATCCAAACCAGAAAAAGCCCAGAATCTGGTCATAAACTGTCAGAAATATGCGAAAGTACGAGCCTGATGAGAGCAAATCCCAGAACTAACCAAGACTTAACATGCGTTATCCTCTAAAATATTGATCGAAACCAGGTTTAATGGACTGTTCCAGTGTGGTACCACACAACTACGTGATCCAAACCAGAAAAAGCCCAGAATCTGGTCATCAACTATCAGAAATATGCGAAAGTACGAGCCTGATGAGAGCAAATCCCAGAACTAACCAAGACTTAACATGCGTTATCCTCTAAAATATTGATCGGAACCAGGTTTAATGGACTGTTTCAGTGTGGTACCACATTACTACTTAATCCAAACCAGAAAAACCCAGGATCTGCTCAACTAGTATGTGAAAAACGCGAAACTCTGAGCCTGATGAGGGCAAAATCCCAGACCTATCCCAGACATAACATGCGTTATCCTCTAAAATATTGATCGAAACCAGGTTTAAAGGACTGTTTCAGTGTGGTACCACATTACTACGTGATCCAAACCAGAAAAACCCAGGATCTGTTCAACAAGTATGTGAAAAACGCGAAACTATGAGCCTGATGAGGGCAAAATCCCATACCTATCCCAGACATAACATGCGTTATCCTCTAATATATTGATCAAAACCAGGTTTAATGAACTGTTTCAGTGTGGTTCCCCATTACTACGTGATCCAAACCAGAAGAAACCCAGGATCTGTTCAACAAGTATGTGGAGAATGCGAAAGTATGTGTCTGATGATGGCAAATCCCAGGCCTATCCCAGACATAACATGCGTTATCCTCTAAAATATTGACCGAAACCTGTTTTAATCGACTGTTTCAGTGTGGCACCACATTACTACGTGATCCAAACCAGAAAAAGCCCAGAATCTGGTCATCAGCTATGAGAAATATGCGAAAGTACGAGCCTGATGAGAGCAAATCCCAGACCTAACCTAGACCTAACATGCGTTATTCTCTTAAATATTGATCGAAGCCAGGTTTAATGGACTGTTTCAGTGTTGTACCACATTAGTACATGATCCAATCCAGAAAAAGCCCAGGATATAGCCATCCAGTATGAGAAATATGCGAATGTTTGAGCCTGATGAGGGCAAATCCCTGGCCTAACCTAGACATAACATGCGTTATCCTCTAAAATATTGCTCGAAACCAGGTTTAAGCGACTGTTTCAGTGTGGTACCACATTACTACGTGATCCAAACCAGAAAAAGCCAGGGATCTGTTCAACAAGTATGTGAAGAATGCGAAAGTATGAGCCTGACGAGGGCAAAGCCCAGACCAATCCCAGACATAACTTACGTTATCACCTAAAATATTGACCGAAACCTGCTTTAATCGACTGTTTCAGTGTGGTACCACATTACTACGTGATCCAAACCAGAGAAAGCCCAGAATCTGGCCATCAACTATGAGAAATATGCGAAAGTACGAGCCTGATGAGAGCAAATCCCAGAACTAACCAAGACTTAACATGCGTTATCCTCTAAAATATTGATCGAAACCAGGTTTAATGGACTGTTTCAGTGTGGTACCACATTACTACGTGATCCAAACCAGAAAAGCCCAGGATCTGTTCAACAAGTATGTGAAAAACGTGAAACTATGAGCCTGATGAGGGCAAAATCCCAGACGTATCCCAGACATAACATGCGTTATCCTCTAAAATATTGATCGAAACCAGGTTTAATGGACTGTTTCAGTGTGGTACCACATTACTACGTGATCCAAACCAGAAAAACCCAGGATCTGTTCAACAAGTATGTGAAAAACGCGAAACTATGAGCCTGATGAGGGCAAATCCCAGGGATAGCCTAGACATAACATGCGTTATCCTCTAAAAAATTGATCGAAACCAGGTATAATTGAATGTTTCAGTGTGATACCTCATTACTACCTGATCCAATCCAGAAAAAGCCCAGGATCTAGCCATCGAGTATGAGAAATATGCGATAGTATGAGCCCGCTGAGGGCAAATCCCAGGCCTAACCTAGACATAACATGCGTTATCCTCTAAAATATTGATCGAAACCAGTTATAATTGAATGTTCCAGTGTGATACCACATTACTACCTGATCCAATCCAGAAAAAGCCCAGGATCTAGCAATCAAGTATGAGAAATATGCGATAGTATGAGCCCGCTGAGGGCAAATCCTAGACCTAACCCAGACCTAACATGCGTTATCCTCTAAAATATTTATCAAGACTAGATTTAATTGAATGTTTCAGTGTGGTACCACATTACTACGTGATCCAAACCAGAAAAAACCCAGGATCTGTTCAACCAGTATGTGAAAAATGCGAAAGTATGAGCCTGACGAGGGCAAATCCCAGACCTATCCCAGACATAACTTGCGTTATCATCTAAAATATTGACCGAAACCTGTTTTAATCGACTGTTCCGTTGTGGTACCACACAACTACGTGATCCAAACCAGAAAAAGCCCAGAATCTGGTCATCAACTATCAGAAATATGCGAAAGTACGAGCCTGATGAGAGCAAATCCCAGAACTAACCAAGACTTAACATGCGTTATCCTCTAAAATATTGATCGAAACCAGGTTTAATGGACTGTTTCAGTGTGGTACCACACAACTACGTGATCCAAACCAGAAAAAGCCCAGAATCTGGTCATCAACTATCAGAAATATGCGAAAGTACGAGCCTGATGAGAGCAAATCCCAGAACTAACCAAGACTTAACATGCGTTATCCTCTAAAATATTGATCGAAACCAGGTTTAATGGACTGTTTCAGTGTGGTACCACATTGTTACGTGATCCAAACCAGAAAAAACCCAGGATCCGTTCAACAAGTATGTGATGAATGCGAAAGTATGTGTCTGCTGAGGGAAAATCCCAGGCCTAACCTAGACCTAACATGCGTTACCGTCAAAGATATTGATCGAAACCAGGTTTAATGGACTGTTTCAGTGTGGTACCACATTACTACGTGATCCAAACCAGAAAAACACAGGATCTGTTCAACAAGTAAGTCAAAAACGCGAAACTATGAGCCTGATGAGGGCAAATACCAGACCTATCCCAGACATAACATGCGTTATCCTGTAAAATATTGATCGAAACCAGGTTTAATGGACTGTTTCGGTGTGGTACCACATTACTACGTGATCCAAACCAGAAAAAAACCAGAATCTGTTCAACAAGTATGTGAAAAACGCGAACCTATGAGCCTGAAGAGGGCAAATCCCAGGCCTAACCTAGACCTAACATGCGTTACCCTCAAAAATATTGATCGAAACCAGGTTTAATGGACTGTTTCAGTGTGGTACCACATTACTACGTGATCCAAACCAGAAAAACCCAGGGTCTGTTCAACAAGTATGTGAAAAACGCGAAACTATGAGCCTGATGAGGGCAAATCCCAGACCTATCCCAGACATAACATGCGTTATCCTCTAAAATATTGATCGAAACCAGGTTTAATGGACTGTTAAAGTGTGGTACCACATTACTACGTCATCCAAACCAGAAAGCGCCCAGAATCTGGCCATCAACTATGAGAAATATGCGAAAGTACGAGCCTGATCAGAGCAAATCCCAGAACTAACCAAGACCTAACATGCGTTATCTTCTAAAATATTGATCGAAACCAGGTTTAATGGACTGTTTCAGTGTGGTACCACATTACTACGTGATCCAAACCAGAAATACCCAGGATCTGTTCAACAAGTATGTGAAAAACGCGAAACTATGAGCCTGATGAGGGCAAATCCCAGACCTATCCCAGACATAACATGCGTTATCTTCTAAAATATTGATCGAAACCAGGTTTAATGGACTGTTTCAGTGTGGTACCACATTACTACGTGATCCAATCCAGAAAAAGCCCAGGATCTAGCCATGAAGTCTGAGAAATATGCGAAATTAGGAGCCTGATTAGGGCAAATCCTAAACCTAACCCAGACCTAACATGCGTTATCCTCTAAAATATTTATCAAGACCAGGTTTAATCGACTGTTTCAGTGTGGTACCACATTACTACGTGATCCAAACCAGAAAAAGACCCAGGATCTTTACAACTAGTATGTGAAGAATGCGAAAGTACGAGCCTGATGAGAGCAAATCCCAGAACTAACCACAACTTAACATGCGTTATCCTCTAAAATATTGATCGAAACCAGGTTTAATGGACTGTTTCAGTGTGGTACCACATAACTACGTGATCCAAACCAGAACAAAACCCAGGATCTGTACAACTAGTATGTGAAGAATGCGAAAGTATGAGCCTGATGAGAGCAAATCCCAGACCTAACCTAGACATAACATGCGTTATCCTCTAAAATATTGATCCAAACCAGGTTTAATGGACTGTTTCAGTGTGGTACCACATTAGTACATGATCCAAACCAGAATGAGCCAGGGATCTGTTCAACAAGTATGTGAAAAACGCGAAAGTATGACCCTGATGAACGCAAATCCCAGGCCTAACCTAGTCCTAACGTGCGTCATCCTCTAAAATATTGATCGAAACTAGGTTTAGTGGACTGTTGCAGTGTGGTACCACATTACTACGTGATCCAAACCAGAAAAACCCAGAATCTGTTCAACAAGTATGTGAAAAACGCGAAACTATGAGCCTGAAGAGGGCAAATCCCAGACCTATCCCAGACATAACATGCGTTACCCTCAAAAATATTGATCGAAACCTGGTTTAATGGACTGTTCCAGTGTGGTACCACATTACTACGTGATCCAAACCAGAAAAACCCAGGATCTGTACAACTAGTATGTGAAGAATGCGAAAGTATGAGCCTGACGAGGGCAAATCCCAGACCTATCCCAGACATAACATGCGTTACCCTCTAAAATATTGATCGAAACCTGGTTTAATGGACTGTTTCAGTGTGGTACCACATTGCTACGTGATCCAAACCAGAAAAAACCCAGGATCCGTTCAACAAGTATGTGATGACAGCGAAAGTATGTGTCTAATGAGGGAAAATCCCAGGCCTAACCTAGACCTAACATGCGTTACGCTCAAAGATATTGATCGAAACCAGGTTTAATGGACTGTTTCAGTGTGGTACCACATTACTACGTGATTCAAACCAGAAAAACACAGGATCTGTCCAACAAGTAAGTGAAAAACGCGAAACTATGAGCCTGATGAGGGCAAATCCCAGACCTATCCCAGACATAACATGCGTTATCCTCTAAAATATTGATCGAAACCAGGTTTAATGGACTGTTTCGGTGTCGTACCACATTACTACGTGATCCAAACCAGAAAAAAACCAGAATCTGTTCAACAAGTATGTGAAGAATGCGAAAGTATGTGTCTGATGAGGGAAAATCCCAGGCCTAACCTAGACCTAACATGCGTTACCCTCAAAAATATTGATCGAAACCTGGTTTAATGGACTGTTTCAGTGTGGTACCACATTACTACGTGATCCAAACCAGAAAAACCCAGGATCTGTACAACTAGTATGTGAAGAATGCGAAAGTATGAGCCTGACGAGGGCAAAGCCCAGACCTATCCCAGACATAACTTGCGTTATCATCTAAAATATTGACCGAAACCTGCTTTAATCGACTGTTTCAGTGTGGTACCACATTACAGCGTGATCCAAACCAGAAAAAGCCCAGAATCTGGCCATCAACTATGAGAAATATGCGAAATTAGGAGCCTGATTAGGGCAAATCCTAAACCTGACCCAGACCTAACATGCGTTATCCTCTAAAATATTTATCAAGACCAGGTTTAATCGACTGTTTCAGTGTGGTACCACATTACTACGTGATCCAAACCAGAAAAAGACCCAGGATCTTTACAACTAGTATGTGAAGAATGCGAAAGTACGAGCCTGATGAGAGCAAATCCCAGAACTAACCAAGACTTAACATGCGTTATCCTCTAAAATATTGATCGAAACCAGGTTTAATGGACTGTTTCAGTGTGGTACCACATTACTACGTGATCCAAACCAGAACAAAACCCATGATCTGTACAACTAGTATGTGAAGAATGCGAAAGTATGAGCCTGAAGAGGGCAAATCCCAGACCTATCCCAGACATAACATGCGTTATCCTCTAAAATATTGATCAAAGCCAGGTTTAATGGACTGTTTCAGTGTGGTACCACATTACTACGTGATCCAAACCAGAAAAATCCCAGAATCTGTTCAACAAGTATGTGAAAAACGCGAAACTATGAGACTGAAGAGGGCAAATCCCAGACCTATCCCAGACCTAACATGCGTTGCCCTCTTCAATATTGATCGAAACCAGGTTTAATGGACAGTATCTGCGTGGTACCACATTACTACGTGATCCAAACCAGAAAAACCCAGAATCTGTTCAACAAGTATGTGAAAAACGCGAAACTATGAGCCTGAAGAGGGCAAATCCCAGACCTATCCCAGACATAACATGCGTTATCCTCTAAAATATTGATCAAAACCAGGTTTAATGGACTGTTTCAGTGTGGTACCACATTACTACGTGATCCAAACCAGAAAAAACCCAGAATCTGTTCAACAAGTATGTGAAAAACGCGAAACTATGAGCCTGAAGAGGGCAAATCCCGGACTTATCCCAGACCTAACTTGCGTTATCCTCTAAAATATTGATCGAAACCAGGTTCAATTTACTGTATCAGTGTGGTACCATATTACTACGTGATCCAATCCTGAAAAAGCGCAGGATCGAGCCATGGAGTTTGAGAAATATGCGAAATTGTGAGCCCGCTGAGGGGAAATCCTAGACCTAACCCAGACCTAACATGCGTTATCCTCAAAAATATTGATCGAAACCAGGTTTAATTGAATGTTTCAGTGTGGTACCGCCTTACTACGTGATCCAAAGCAGAAAAAACCCAGGATCCGTTCAGCAAGTATGTGGAGAATGCGAAAGTATGTGTCTGATGAGGGAAAATCCCAGGCCTAACAAAGACCTAACATGTGTTATCCTCTAAAATATTTATCAAGACCAGATTTAATTGAATGTTTCAGTGTGGCACCACATTACTACGTGATCCAAACCAGAAAAAACCCAGGGTCTGTTCAACAAGTATGTGACAAATGCGAAAGTATGACCTTGATGAGGGCAATTTCCAGACCTAACCAAGACCTAACATGCGTTATTCTCTAAAATATTGATCGAAACCAGGCTTAATTTACTGTTTCAGTGTGGTACCACATTACTACGTGATCCAATCCAGAAAAAGCCCAGGATCTAGCCATGAAGTATGAGAAATATGCGAAATTAGGAGCCTGATTAGGGCAAATCCTAGACCTAACCCAGACCTAACATGCGTAATCCTGCAAAATATTTATCAAGTCCAGGTTTAATCGACTGTTTCAGTGTGGTACCACATTACTACGTGATCCAGTCCAGAATAAACCCAGGATCTTTACAACTAGTATGTGAAGAATGCGAAAGTACGAGCCTGATGAGAGCAAATTCCAGAACTAACCAAGACTTAACATGCGTTATTCTCTAAAATATTGATCGAAACCAGGTTTAATGGACTGTTTCAGTGTGGTACCACATTACTACGTGATCCAAACCAGAACAAAACCCAGGATCTGTACAACTAGTATGTGAAGAATGCGAAAGTATGAGCCTGAAGAGGGCAAATCCCAGACCTATCCCAGACATAACATGCGTTATCCTCTAAAATATTGATCAAAACCAGGTTTAATGGACTGTTTCAGTGTGGTACCACATTACTACGTGATCCAAACCAGAAAAAACCCAGAATCTGTTCAACAAGTATGTGAAATACGCGAAACTATGAGACTGAAGAGGGCAAATCCCAGACCTATCCCAGACCTAACATGCGTTGCCCTCTTCAATATTGATCGAAACCAGGTTTAATGGACAGTATCTGCGTGGTACCACATTACTACGTGATCCAAACCAGAAAAACCCAGAATCTGTTCAACAAGTATGTGAAAAACGCGAAACTATGAGCCTGAAGAGGGCAAATCCCAGACCTATCCCAGACATAACATGCGTTATCCTCTAAAATATTGATCGAAACCAGGATTAATGGACTGTTTCAGTGTGGTACCACATTACTACGTGATCCAAACCAGAGAAAACCCAGGATCTGTTCAACAAGTATGCGGAGAATGCGAAAGTATGTGTCTGATGATGGCAAATCCCAGGCCTAACCCAACCATAACATGCGTTATCCTCTAAAATATTGATCGAAACCAGGTTTAATTGAATGTTTCAGTGTGGTACCGCCTTACTACGTGATCCAAAGCAGAAAAAACCCAGGATCCGTTCAGCAAGTATGTGGAGACTGCGAAAGTATGTGTCTGATGAGGGAAAATCCCAGACCTATCCCAGACATAACATGCGTTATCCTCTAAAATATTGATCAAAACCAGGTTTAATGGACTGTTTCAGTGTGGTACCACATTACTACGTGATCCAAACCAGAAAAAACCCAGGATCTGTTCAACAAGTATGTGGAGAATGCGAAAGTATGTGTCTGATGATGGCAAATCCCAGGCCTATCCCAGACATACCATGCGTTGTCCTCTAAAATATTGACCGAAACCAGGTTTAATGGACTGTTTCAGTGTGGTGCCACATTACTACGTCATCCAAACCAGAAAACGCCCAGAAACTGGCCATCAACTATGAGAAATATGCGAAAGACCGAGCCTGATCAGAGCAAATCCCAGAACTAACCAAGACATAACATGCGTTATCCTCAAGAATATTGATCGAAACCAGGTTTAATTGAATGTTTCAGTGTGATACCACATTACTACCTGATCCAATCCAGAAAAAGCCCAGGATCTAGCCATCAAGTATGAGAAATATGCGATAGTATGAGCCCGCTGAGGGCAAATCCTAGACCTAACCCAGACCTAATATGCGTTATCCTCTAAAATATTTATCAAGACCAGATTTAATTGAATGTTTCAGTGTGGTACCACATTACTACGTGATCCAAACCAGAAAAAACCCAGGATCTGTTCAACAAGTAAGTGAAAAATGCGAAAGTATGACCTTGATGAGGGCAATTCCCAGACCTAACCCAGACCTAACATGCGTTATTCTCTAAAATATTTATCAAGACCAGGTTTAATGGACTGTTTCAGTGTGATACCACATTACTACCTGATCCAATCCAGAAAAAGCCAGGGATCTGTTCAACAAGTATGTGAAAAACGCGAAACTATGAGCCTGAAGAGGGCAAATCCCAGACCTATCCCAGACATAACATGCGTTATCCTCTAAAATATTGATCAAAACCAGGTTTAATGGACTGTTTCAGTGTGGTACCACACTACTACGTCATCCAAACCAGAAAACGCCCAGAAACTGGCCATCAACTATGAGAAATATGCGAAAGACCGAGCCTGATCAGAGCAAATCCCAGAACTAACCAAGACCTAACATGCGTTATCTTCTAAAATATTGATCGACACCAGGTTTAATGGACTGTTTCAGTGTGGTACCACATTACTACGTGATCCAAACCAGAAAAACCCAGGATCTGTTCAACAAGTATGTGAAAAACGCGAAACTATGAGCCTGATGAGGGCAAATCCCAGACCTATCCCAGACATAACATGCGTTATCCTCTAAAATACTGATCGAAACCAGGTTTAATGGACCGTTTCAGTGTGGTACCACATTACTACGTGATCCAATCCAGAAAAAGCGCAGGATCTAGCCATGAAGTATGAGAAATATGCGAAATTAGGAGCCTGATTAGGGCAAATCCTAGACCTAACCCAGACCTAACATGCGTTATCCTCTAAAATATTTATCAAGACCAGGTTTAATCGACTGTTTCAGTGTGGTACCACATTACTACGTGATCCAAACCAGAAGAAAACCCAGGATCTGTACAACTAGTATGTGAAGAATGCGAAAGTATGAGCCCGACGAAGGCAAATCCCAGAACTAACCAAGACTTAACATGCGTTATCCTCTAAAATATTGATCGAAACCAGGTTTAATGGACTCTTTCAGTGTGGTACCACATTACTACGTGATCCAAACCAGAAAAAACCCAGGATCTGTTCAACAAGTATGTGGAGAATGCGAAAGTATGTGTCTGATGAGGGAAAATTCCAGGCCTAACCTAGACCTAACATGCGTTACCCTCAAAAATATTGATCGAAACCTGGTTTAATGGACTGTTTCAGTGTGGTACCACGTTACTACGTGATCCAAATCAGAAAAAACCCAGGATCTGATTAACAAGTATGTGGAGAATGCGTAAGTATGTGTCTGATGTGGGCAACTCCCAGGCCCAACCTAGACATAACATGCGTTATCCTCTAAAATATTGATCGAAACCAGGTTTAACGGACTGTTTCAGTGTGGTACCACATTACTACGTGATCCAAACCAGAATAAACCCAGGATCTGGTCAACAAGTATGTGGAGAATGCGAAAGTATGAGCCTGACGAGGGCAAATCCCAGACCTATCCCAGACATAACATGCGTTATCCTCTAAAATATTGATCGAAACCAGGTTTAATGGACTGTTTCAGTGTGGTACCACATTACTACGTGATCCAAACCAGAAAAAACCCAGGATCTGTTCTACAAGTATGTGGAGAATGCGAAAGTATGTGTCTGATGATGGCAAATCCCAGGCCTAACCCAACCATAACAAGCGTTATCCTCTAAAATATTGATCGAAACCAGGTTTAATTGAATGTTTCAGTGTGATACCACATTACTACCTGATCCAATCCAGAAAAAGCCCAGGATCTAGCCATCAAGTATGAGAAATATGCGATAGTATGGGCCCGCTGAGGGCAAATCCTAGACCTAACCCAGACCTAACATGCGCTATCCTCTAATATATTTATCAAGACCAGATTTAATTGAATGTTTCAGTGTGGTACCACATTACTACGTGATCCAAACCAGAAAAAACCCAGGATCTGTTCAACAAGTATGTGAAAAATGCGAAAGTATGAGCCTGACGAGGGAAAATCCCAGACCTATCCCAGACATAACTTGCGTTATCATCTAAAATATTGACAGAAACCTGTTTTAATCGACTGATTCAGTGTGGTACCACATTAGTACGTGGTCCAAACCAGAAAAAGGCCAGAATCTGGTCATCAACTATGAGAAATATGCGAAAGTACGAGCCTGATGAGAGCAAATCCCAGAACTAACCAAGACTTAACATGCGTTATCCCCTAAAATATCGATCGAAACCAGGTTTAATGGACTGTTTCAGTGTGGTGCCACATTACTACGTGATCTAAACCAGAAAAAACCCAGGATCTGTTCAACAAGTATGTGAAGAATGCGAAAGTATGTGTCTGATGAGGGAAAATGCCAGGCTTAACCTAGACCTAACATGCGTTACCCTCAAAAATATTGATCGAAACCGGGTTTAATGGACTGTTTCAGTGTGGTACCACATTACTACGTGATCCAAAACAGAAAAACCCAGGATCTGTTCAACAAGTATGCGAAAACCGCGAAACTATGAGCCTGACGAGGGCAAATCCCAGGCCTAACCTAGACCTAACATGCGTTACCCTCAAAAATATTGATCGAAACCAGGTTTAATGGACTGTTTCAGTGTGGTACCACATTACTACGTGATCCAAACCAGAAAAACCCAGGATATGTACAACTAGTATGTGAAGAATGCGAAAGTATGAGCCTGACGAGGGCAAATCCCAGGCCTAGCCTAGACATAACATGCGTTATCGTCTAAAATATTGATCGAAACCAGGTATAATTGAATGTTTCAGTGTGATACCTCATTACTACCTGATCCAATCCAGAAAAAGCCAGGGATCTGTTCAACAAGTATGTGAAAAACGCGAAAGTATAAGCCTGAAGAGGGCAAATCCCAGACCTATCCCAGACATAACATGCGTTATCCTCTAAAATATTGATCGAAACCAGGTTTAATGGACTGTTTCAGTGTGGTACCACATTACTACGTGATCCAAACCAGAAAAAACCCAGGATGTGGAGAATGCGAAAGTATGTGTCTGATGATGGCAAATCCCAGGCCTAACCTAACCATAACATGCGTTATCCTCTAAAATATTGATCGAAACCAGGTTTAATTGAATGTTTCAGTGTGACACCACATTACTACCTGATCCAATCCAGAAAAAGCCCAGGATCTAGCCATCAAGTATGAGAAATATGCGATAGTATGAGCCCGCTGAGGGCAAATCCTAGACCTAACCCAGACCTAACATGCGTTATCCTCTAATATATTTATCAAGACCAGATTTAATTGAATGTTTCAGTGTGGTACCACATTACTACGTGATCCAAACCAGAAAAGACCCAGGATCTGTTCAACAAGTATGTGGAGAATGCGAAAGTATGTGTCTGATGAGGGCAAATCCCAGGCCTAACCTAGACATAACATGCGTTATCCTCTAAAATATTGATTGAAACCAGGTATAATTGAATGTTTCAGTGTGATACCATATTACTACCTGATCCAATCCAGAAAAAGCCCAGGATCTAGCCATCAAGAATGAGAAATATGCGATAGTATGAGCCCGCTGAGGGCAAATCCTAGACCTAACCCAGACCTAACATGCGTTATCCTCTAAAATATTTATCAAGACCAGTTTTAATTGAATGTTTTAGTGTGGTACCACATTACTACGTGATCCAAACCGGAAAAAACCCAGGATCTGTTCAACAAGTATGTGAAAAATGCGAAAGTATGAGCCTGACGACGGCAAATCCCAGACCTATCCCAGACATAACTTGCTTTATCATCTAAAATATTGACCGAAACATGTTTTAATCGACTGTTTCGTTGTGGTACCACACAAGTACGTGATCCAAACCAGAAAAAGCCCAGAATCTGGCCAGCAACTATGAGAAATATGCGAAAGTACGAGCCTGATGAGAGCAAATCCCAGAACTAACCAAGACTTAACATGCGTTATCCTCTAAAATATTGATCGAAACAAGGTTTAATGGACTGTTTCAGTGTGGTACCACATTACTACGTGATCCAAACCAGAAAAACCCAGGATCTGTTCAACAAGTATGTGAAAAACGTGAAACTATGAGCCTGATGAGGGCAAAATCCCAGACGTATCCCAGACATAACATGGGTTATCCTCTAAAATATTGATCGAAACCAGGTTTAATGGACTGTTTCAGTGTGGTACCACATTACTACGTGATCCAAACCAGAAAAACCCAGGATCTGTTCAACAAGTATGTGAAAAACGCGAAACTATGAGCCTGATGAGGGCAAATCCCAGGCCTAGCCTAGACATAACATGCGTTATCGTCTAAAATATTGATCGAAACCAGGTATAATTGAATGTTTCAGTGTGATACCTCATTACTACCTGATCCAATCCAGAAAAAGCCCAGGATCTAGCCATCAAGTATGAGAAATATGCGATAGTATGAGCCCGCTGAGGGCAAATCCCAGGCCTAACCTAGACATAACATGCGTTATCCTCTAAAATATTGATCGAAACCAGGTATAATTGAATGTTCCAGTGTGATACCACATTACTACCTGATCCAATCCAGAAAAAGCCCAGGATCTAGCAATCAAGTATGAGAAATATGCGATAGTATGAGCCCGCTGAGGGCAAATCCTAGACCTAACCCAGACCTAACATGCGTTATCCTCTAAAATATTTATCAAGACCAGATTTAATTGAATGTTTCAGTGTGGTACCACATTACTACGTGATCGAAACCAGAAAAACCCAGGATCTGTTCAACAAGTATGTGAAAAACGCGAAACTATGAGCCTGACGACGGCAAATCCCAGACCTATCCCAGACATAACTTGCTTTATCATCTAAAATATTGACCGAAACATGTTTTAATCGACTGTTTCGTTGTGGTACCACACAAGTACGTGATCCAAACCAGAAAAAGCCCAGAATCTGGTCATCAACTATCAGAAATATGCGAAAGTACGAGCCTGATGAGAGCAAATCCCAGAACTAACCAAGACTTAACATGCGTTATCCTCTAAAATATTGATCGAAACCAGGTTTAATGGACTGTTTCAGTGTGGTACCACATTACTACGTGATCCAAACCAGAAAAACCCAGGATCTGTTCAACAAGTATGTGAAAAACGCGAAACTATGAGCCTGATGAGGGCAAAATCCCAGACCTATCCCAGACATAACATGCGTTCTCCTCTAAAATATTGATCGAAACCAGGTTTAATGGACTGTTTCAGTGTGGTACCACATTACTACGTGATCCAAACCAGAAGAAACCCAGAATCTGTACAACAAGTATGTGAAAAACGCGAAACTATGATCCTGAAGAGGGCAAATCCCATACCTATCCCAGACATAACATGCGTTATCCTCTAATATATTGATCAAAACCAGGTTTAATGGACTGTTTCAGTGTGGTTCCCCATTACTACGTGATCCAAACCAGAAAAAACCCAGGATCTGTTCAACAAGTATGTGGAGAATGCGAAAGTATGTGTCTGATGATGGCAAATCCCAGGCCTATCCCAGACATAACATGCGTTATCCTCTAAAATATTGACCGAAACCTGTTTTAATCGACTGTTTCAGTGTGGAACCACATTACTACGTGATCCAAACCAGAAAAAGCCCAGAATCTGGCCATCAGCTATGAGATATATGCGAAAGTACGAGCCTGATGAGAGCAAATCCCAGACCTAACCTAGACCTAACATGCGTTATTCTCTTAAATATTGATGGAAGCCAGGTTTAATGGACTGTTTCAGTGTTGTACCACATTAGTACGTGATCCAATCCAGAAAAAGCCCAGGATATAGCCATCCAGTATGAGAAATATGCGAAAGTTTGAGCCTGATGAGGACAAATCCCTGGCCTAACCTAGACATAACATGCGTTATCCTCTAAAATATTGATCGAAACCAGGTTTAAGCGACTGTTTCAGTGTGGTACCACATTACTACGTGATCCAAACCAGAAAAAGCCAGGGATCTGTTCAACAAGTATGTGAAGAATGCGAAAGTATGAGCCTGACGAGGGCAAAGCCCAGACCAATCCCAGACATAACTTGCGTTATCACCTAAAATATTGACCGAAACCTGCTTTAATCGACTATTTCAGTGTGGTACCACATTACTACGTGATCCAAACCAGAGAAAGCCCAGAATCTGGCCAGCAACTATGAGAAATATGCGAAAGTACGAGCCTGATGAGAGCAAATCCCAGAACTAACCAAGACTTAACATGCGTTATCCTCTAAAATATTGATCGAAACAAGGTTTAATGGACTGTTTCAGTGTGGTACCACATTACTACGTGATCCAAACCAGAAAAACCCAGGATCTGTTCAACAAGTATGTGAAAAACGTGAAACTATGAGCCTGATGAGGGCAAAATCCCAGACGTATCCCAGACATAACATGGGTTATCCTCTAAAATATTGATCGAAACCAGGTTTAATGGACTGTTTCAGTGTGGTACCACATTACTACGTGATCCAAACCAGAAAAACCCAGGATCTGTTCAACAAGTATGTGAAAAACGCGAAACTATGAGCCTGATGAGGGCAAATCCCAGGCCTAGCCTAGACATAACATGCGTTATCGTCTAAAATATTGATCGAAACCAGGTATAATTGAATGTTCCAGTGTGATACCACATTACTACCTGATCCAATCCAGAAAAAGCCCAGGATCTAGCAATCAAGTATGAGAAATATGCGAAACTATGAGCCTGATGAGGGCAAAATCCCAGACCTATCCCAGACATAACATGCGTTATCCTCTAAAATATTGATCGAAACCAGGTTTAATGGACTGTTTCAGTGTGGTACCACATTACTACGTGATCCAAACCAGAAGAAACCCAGAATCTGTTCAACAAGTATGTGGAGAATGCGAAAGTATGTGTCTGATGATGGCAAATCCCAGGCCTATCCCAGACATAACATGCGTTATCCTCTAAAATATTGACCGAAACCTGTTTTAATCGACTGTTTCAGTGTGGAACCACATTACTACGTGATCCAAACCAGAAAATGCCCAGAATCTGGCCATCAGCTATGAGAAATATGCGAAAGTACGAGCCTGATGAGAGCAAATCCCAGACCTAACCTAGACCTAACATGCGTTATTCTCTTAAATATTGATCGAAGCCAGGTTTAATGGACTGTTTCAGTGTTGTACCACATTAGTACGTGATCCAATCCAGAAAAAGCCCAGGATATAGCCATCCAGTATGACAAATATGCGAATGTTTGAGCCTGATGAGAGCAAATCCCAGAACTAACCAAGACTTAACATGCGTTATCCTCTAAAATATTGATCGAAACCAGGTTTAATGGACAGTTTCAGTGTGGTACCACATTACTACCTGATCCAATCCAGAAAAAGCCCAGGATCTAGCAATCAAGTATGAAAAATATGCGATAGTATGAGCCCGCTGAGGGCAAATCCTAGACCTAACCCAGACCTAACATGCGTTATCCTCTAAAATATTGATCGAAACCAGATTTAATTGAATGTTTTAGTGTGGTACCACATTACTACGTGATCCAAACCAGAAAAACCCAGGATCTGTTCAACAAGTATGTGAAAAACGCGAAACTATGAGCCTGATGAGGGCAAAATCCCAGACCTATCCCAGACATAACATGCGTTATCCTCTAAAATATTGATCGAAACCAGGTTTAATGGACTGTTTCAGTGTGGTACCACATTACTACGTGATCCAAACCAGAAAAACCCAGGATCTGTTCAACAAGTATGTGAAAAACGCGAAACTATGAGCCTGATGAGGGCAAAATCCCAGACCTATCCCAGACATAACATGCGTTATCCTCTAAAATATTGATCGAAACCAGGTATAATGGACTGTTTCAGTGTGGTACCACATTACTACGTGATCCAAACCAGAAGAAACCCAGAATCTGTACAACAAGTATGTGAAAAACGCGAAACTATGAGCCTGAAGAGGGCAAATCCCATACCTATCCCAGACATAACATGCGTTATCCTCTAATATATTGATCAAAACCAGGTTTAATGGACTGTTTCAGTGTGGTTCCCCATTACTACGTGATCCAAACCAGAAAAAACCCAGGATCTGTTCAACAAGTATGTGGAGAATGCGAAAGTATGTGTCTGATGATGGCAAATCCCAGGCCTATCCCAGACATAACATGCGTTATCCTCTAAAATATTGACCGAAACCTGTTTCAATCGACTGTTTCAGTGTGGAACCACATTACTACGTGATCCAAGCCAGAAAAAGCCCAGAATCTGGCCATCAGCTATGAGAAATATGCGAAAGTACGAGCCTGATGAGAGCAAATCCCAGACCTAACCTAGACCTAACATGCGTTATTCTCTTAAATATTGATCGAAGCCAGGTTTAATGGACTGTTTCAGTGTTGTACCACATTAGTACGTGATCCAATCCAGAAAAATCCCAGGATATAGCCATCCAGTATGAGAAATATGCGAAAGTTTGAGCCTGATGAGGGCAAATCCCTGGCCTAACCTAGACATAACATGCGTTATCCTCTAAAATATTGATCGAAACCAGGTTTAAGCGACTGTTTCAGTGTGGTACCACATTACTACGTGATCCAATCCAGAAAAAGCCAGGGATCTGTTCAACAAGTATGTGAAGAATGCGAAAGTATGAGCCTGACGAGGGCAAAGCCCAGATCAATCCCAGACATAACTTGCGTTATCACCTAAAATATTGACCGAAACCTGCTTTAATCGACTGTTTCAGTGTGGTACCACATTACTACGTGATCCAAACCAGAGAAAGCCCAGAATCTGGCCATCAACTACGAGAAATATGCGAAAGTACGAGCCTGATGAGAGCAAATCCCAGAACTAACCAAGACTTAACATGCGTTATCCTCTAAAATATTGATCGAAACCAGGTTTAATGGACTGTTTCAGTGTGGTACCACATTACTACGTGATCCAAACCAGAAAAACCCAGGATCTGTTCAACAAGTAAGTGAAAAACGTGAAACTATGAGCCTGATGAGGGCAAAATCCCAGACGTATCCCAGACATAACATGCGTTATCCTCTAAAATATTGATCGAAACCAGGTTTAATGGACTGTTTCAGTGTGGTACCACATTACTACGTGATCCAAACCAGAAAAACCCAGGATCTGTTCAACAAGTATGTGAAAAACGCGAAACTATGAACCTGATGAGGGCAAATCCCAGGCCTAGCCTAGACATAACATGCGTTATCCTCTAAAATATTGATCGAAACCAGGTATAATTGAATGTTTCAGTATGATACCTCATTACTACCTGATCCAATCCAGAAAAAGCCCAGGATCTAGCCATCAAGTATGAGAAATATGCGATAGTATGAGCCCGCTGAGGCCAAATCCCAGGCCTAACCTAGACATAACATGCGTTATCCTCTAAAATATTGATCGAAACCAGGTATAATTGAATGTTCCAGTGTGATACCACATTACTACCTGATCCAATCCAGAAAAAGCCCAGGATCTAGCAATCAAGTATGAGAAATATGCGATAGTATGGGCCCGCTGAGGGCAAATCCTAGACCTAACCCAGACCTAACATGCGTTATCCTCTAAAATATTTATCAAGACTAGATTTAATTGAATGTTTCAGTGTGGTACCACATTACTACGTGATCCAAACCAGAAAAAACCCAGGATCTGTTCAACAAGTATGTGAAAAATGCGAATGTATGAGCCTGACGAGGGCAAATCCCAGACCTATCCCAGACATAACTTGCGTTATCATCTAAAATATTGACCGAAACCTGTTTTAATCGACTGTTTCGTTGTGGTACCACACAACTACGTGATCCAAACCAGAAAAAGCCCAGAATCTGGTCATCAACCATCAGAAATATGCGAAAGTACGAGCCTGATGAGAGCAAATCCCAGAACTAACCAAGACTTAACATGCGTTATCCTCTAAAATATTGATCGAAACCAGGTTTAATGGACTGTTTCAGTGTGGTACCACACAACTACGTGATCCAAACCAGAAAAAGCCCAGCATCTGGTCATCAACTATCAGAAATATGCGAAAGTACGAGCCTGATGAGAGCAAATCCCAGAACTAACCAAGACTTAACATGCGTTATCCTCTAAAATATTGATCGAAACCAGGTTTAATGGACTGTTTCAGTGTGGTACCACATTACTACGTGATCCAAACCAGAACAAAACCCAGGATCTGTACAACTAGTATGTGAAGAATGCGAAAGTATGAGCCTGATGAGAGCAAATCCCAGACCTAACCTAGACATAACATGCGTTATCCTCTAAAATATTGATCCAAACCAGGTTTAATGGACTGTTTCAGTGTGGTACCACATTAGTACATGATCCAAACCAGAATGAGCCAGGGATCTGTTCAACAAGTTTGTGAAAAACGCGAAAGTATGACCCTGATGAACGCAAATCCCAGGCCTAACCTAGTCCTAACGTGCGTCATCCTCTAAAATATTGATCGAAACTAGGTTTAGTGGACTGTTTCAGTGTGGTACCACATTACTACGTGATCCAAACCAGAAAAACCCAGAATCTGTTCAACAAGTATGTGAAAAACGCGAAACTATGAGCCTGAAGAGGGCAAATCCCAGACCTATCCCAGACATAACATGCGTTACCCTGAAAAATATTGATCGAAACCTGGTTTAATGGACTGTTTCAGTGTGGTACCACATTACTACGTGATCCAAACCAGAAAAACCCAGGATCTGTACAGCTAGTATGTGAAGAATGCGAAAGTATGAGCCTGACGAGGGCAAATCCCAGACCTATCCCAGACATAACATGCGTTACCCTCTAAAATATTGATCGAAACCAGGTTTAATGGACTGTTTCAGTGTGGTACCACATTGCTACGTGATCCAAACCAGAAAAAACCCAGGATCCGTTCAACAAGTATGTGATGACAGCGAAAGTATGTGTCTAATGAGGGAAAATCCCAGGCCTAACCTAGACCTAACATGCGTTACGCTCAAAGATATTGATCGAAACCAGGTTTAATGGACTGTTTCGGTGTGGTACCACATTACTACGTGATCCAAACCAGAAAAAAACCAGAATCTGTTCAACAAGTATGTGAAGAATGCGAAAGTATGTGTCTGATGAGGGAAAATCCCAGGCCTAACCTAGACCTAACATGCGTTACCCTCAAAAATATTGATCGAAACCTGGTTTAATGGACTGTTTCAGTGTGGTACCACATTACTACGTGATCCAAACCAGAAAAACCCAGGATCTGTACAACTAGTATGTGAAGAATGCGAAAGTATGAGCCTGACGAGGGCAAAGCCCAGACCTATCCCAGACATAACTTGCGTTATCATCCAAAATATTGACCGAAACCTGCTTTAATCGACTGTTTCAGTGTGGTACCACATTACAACGTGATCCAAACCAGAAAAAGCCCAGAATCTGGCCATCAACTATGAGAAATATGCGAAATTAGGAGCCTGATTAGGGCAAATCCTAAACCTAACCCAGACCTAACATGCGTTATCCTCTAAAATATTTATCAAGACCAGGCTTAATCGACTGTTTCAGTGTGGTACCACATTACTACGTGATCCAAACCAGAAAAAGACCCAGGATCTTTACAACTAGTATGTGAAGAATGCGAAAGTACGAGCCTGATGAGAGCAAATCCCAGAACTAACCATGACTTAACATGCGTTATCCTCTAAAATATTGATCGAAACCAGGTTTAATGGACTGTTTCAGTGTGGTACCACATTACTACGTGATCCAAACCAGAACAAAACCCAGGATCTGTACAACTAGTATGTGAAGAATGCGAAAGTATGAGCCTGAAGAGGGCAAATCCCAGACCTATCCCAGACATAACATGCGTTATCCTCTAAAATATTGATCAAAACCAGGTTTAATGGACTGTTTCAGTGTGGTACCACATTACTACGTGATCCAAACCAGAAAAAACCCAGAATCTGTTCAACAAGTATGTGAAAAACGCGAAACTATGAGCCTGACGAGGGCAAATCCCGGACTGATCCCAGACCTAACTTGCGTTATCCTCTAAAATATTGATCGAAACCAGGTTCAATTTACTGTATCAGTGTGGTACCACATTACTACGTATCCAATCCAGAAAAAGCCCAGGATCGAGCCATGGAGTTTGAGAAATATGCGAAATTGTGAGCCCGCTGAGGGGAAATCCTAGACCTAACCCAGACCTAACATGCGTTATCCTCAAAAATATTGATCGAAACCAGGTTTAATTGAATGTTTCAGTGTGGTACCGCCTTACTACGTGATCCAAAGCAGAAAAAACCCAGGATCCGTTCAGCAAGTATGTGGAGAATGCGAAAGTATGTGTCTGATGAGGGAAAATCCCAGGCCTAACAAAGACCTAACATGTGTTATCCTCTAAAATATTTATCAAGACCAGATTTAATTGAATGTTTCAGTGTGGTACCACATTACTACGTGATCCAAGCCAGAAAAAACCCAGGATCTGTTGAACAAGTATGTGAAAAATGCGAAAGTATGACCTTGATGAGGGCAATTTCCAGACCTAACCAAGACCTAACATGCGTTATTCTCTAAAATATTGATCGAAACCAGGCTTAATTTACTGTTTCAGTGTGGTACCACATTACTACGTGATCCAATCCAGAAAAAGCCCAGGATCTAGCCATGAAGTATGAGAAATATGCGAAATTAGGAGCCTGATTAGGGCAAATCCTAGACCTAACCCAGACCTAACATGCGTAATCCTGTAAAATATTTATCAAGACCAGGTTTAATCGACTGTTTCAGTGTGGTACCACATTACTACGTGATCCAAACCAGAAAAAACCCAGGATCTGTTCAACAAGTATGTGGAGAATGCGAAAGTATGTGTCTGATGATGGCAAATCCCAGGCCTAACCCAACCATAACATGCGTTATCCTCTAAAATATTGATCGAAACCAGGTTTAATTGAATGTTTCAGTGTGATACCACATTACTACCTGATCCAATCCAGAAAAAGCCCAGGATCTAGCCATCAAGTATGAGAAATATGCGATAGTATGAGCCCGCTGAGGGCAAATCCTAGACCTAACCCAGACCTAACATGCGCTATCCTCTAATATATTTATCAAGACAAGATTTAATTGAATGTTTCAGTGTGGTACCACATTACTACGTGATCCAAACCAGAAAAAACCCAGGATCTGTTCAACAAGTATGTGGAGAATGCGAAAGTATGTGTCTGATGAGGGCAAATCCCAGGCCTAACCTAGACATAACATGCGTTATCCTCTAGAATATTGATCAAAACCAGGTTTAATTGAATGTTTCAGTGTGATACCACATTACTACCTGATCCAATCCAGAAAAAGCCCAGGATCTAGCCATCAAGTATGAGAGATATGCGATAGTATGAGCCCGCTGAGGGCAAATCCTTGACCTAACCCAGACCTAATATGCGTTATCCTCTAAAATATTTATCAAGACCAGATTAAATTGAATGTTTCAGTGTGGTACCACATTACTACGTGATCCAAACCAGAAAAAACCCAGGATCTGTTCAACAAGTATGTGGAGAATGCGAAACTATGAGCCTGATGAGGGCAAATCCCAGACCTATCCCAGACATAACATGCGTTATACTCTAAAATATTGATCGAAACCAGGTTTAATGGACTGTTTCGGTGTGGTACCACATTACTACGTGATCCAAACCAGAAAAACCCAGGATCTGTTCAACAAGTATGTGAAAAACGCGAAACTATGAGCCTGATGAGGGCAAATCCCAGACCTATCCCAGACATAACATGCGTTATCCTCTAAAATATTGATCGAAACCAGGTTTAGTGGACTGTTTCAGTGTGGTACCACATTACTACGTGATCCAAACCAGAACAAAACCCAGGATCTGTACAACTAGTATGTGAAGAATGTGAATGTATGAGCCTGACGAGGGCAAAGCCCAGACCTATCCCAGACATAACTTGCGCTATCATCTAATATATTGACCGAAACCTGCTTTAATCGACAGTTTCAGTGTGGTACCACATTACAACGTGATCCAAACCAGAAAAAGCCCAGAATCTGGTCATCAACTATGAGAAATATGCGAAAGTACGAGCCTGATGAGAGCAAATCCCAGAACTAACCAAGACTTAAAATGCGTTATCCTCTAAAATATTGATCGAAACCAGGTTTAATGGACTGTTTCAGTGTGGTACCACACAACTACGTGATCCAAACCAGAAAAAGCCCAGAATCTGGTCATCAACTATCAGAAATATGCGAAAGTACGAGCCTGATGAGAGCAAATCCCAGAACTAACCAAGACTTAACATGCGTTATCCTCTAGAATATTGATCGAAACCAGGTTTAATGGACTGTTTCAGTGTGGTACCACATTACTACGTAATCCAAACCAGAAAAACCCAGGATCTGTTCAACAAGTATGTGAAAAACGCGAAACTATGAGCCTGATGAGGGCAAAATCCCAGACCTATCCCAGACATAACATGCGTTATCCTCTAAAATATTGATCGAAACCAGGTTTAATGGACTGTTTCAGTGTGGTACCACATTACTACGTGATCCAAACCAGAAAAACCCAGGATCTGTTCAACAAGTATGTGAAAAACGCGAAACTATGAACCTGATGAGGGCAAAATCCCAGACCTATCCCAGACATAACATGCGTTATCCTCTAAAATATTGATCGAAACCAGGTTTAATGGACTGTTTCAGTGTGGTACCTCATTACTACCTGATCCAATCCAGAAAAAGCCCAGGATCTAGCCATCAAGTATGAGAAATATGCGATAGTATGAGCCCGCTGAGGGCAAATCCCAGGCCTAACCTAGACATAACATGCGTTATCCTCGAATATATTGATCAAAACCAGGTTTAATGAACTGTTTCAGTGTGGTTCCCCATTACTACGTGATCCAAACCAGAAAAAACCCAGGATCTGTTCAACAAGTATGTGGAGAATGCGAAAGTATGTGTCTGATGATGGCAAATCCCAGACCTATCCCAGACATAACATGCGTTATCCTCTAAAATATTGACCGAAACCTGTTTTAGTCGACTGTTTCAGTGTGGTACCTCATTACTACCTGATCCAATCCAGAAAAAGCCCAGGATCTAGCCATCAAGTATGAGAAATATGCGATAGTATGAGCCCGCTGAGGGCAAATCCCAGGCCTAACCTAGACATAACATGCGTTATCCTCTAATATATTGATCAAAACCAGGTTTAATGAACTGTTTCAGTGTGGTTCCCCATTACTACGTGATCCAAACCAGAAAAAACCCAGGATCTGGCCATCAGCTATGAGAAATATGCGAAAGTACGAGACTGATGAGAGCAAATCCCAGACCTAACCTAGACCTAACATGCGTTATTCTCTTAAATATTGATCGAAGCCAGGTTTAATGGACTGTTTCAGTGTTGTACCACATTAGTACGTGATCCAATCCAGAAAAAGCCCAGGATATAGCCATCCAGTATGAGAAATATGCGAAAGTTTGAGCCTGATGAGGGCAAATCCCTGGCCTAACCTAGACATAACATGCGTTATCCTCTAAAATATTGATCGAAACCAGGTTTAAGCGACTGTTTCAGTGTGGTACCACATTACTACGTGATCCAACCCAGAAAAAGCCAGGGATCTGTTCAACAAGTATGTGAAGAATGCGAAAGTATGAGCCTGACGAGGGCAAAGCCCAGACCAATCCCAGACATAACTTGCGTTATCACCTAAAATATTGACGGAAACCTGCTTTAATCGACTGCTTCGGTGTGGTACCACATTACTACGTGATCCAAACCAGAGAAAGCCCAGAATCTGGCCATCAACTATGAGAAATATGCGAAAGTACGAGCCTGATGAGAGCAAATCCCAGAACTAACCAAGACTTAACATGCGTTATCCTCTAAAATATTGATCGAAACCAGGTTTAATGGACTGTTTCAGTGTGGTACCACATTACTACGTGATCCAAACCAGAAAAACCCAGGATCTGTTCAACAAGTATGTGAAAAACGTGAAACTATGAGCCTGATGAGGGCAAAATCCCAGACGTATCCCAGACATAACATGCGTTATCCTCTAAAATATTGATCGAAACCAGGTTTAATGGACCGTTTCAGTGTGGTACCACATTACTACGTGATCCAAACCAGAAAAACCCAGGATCTGTTCAACAAGTATGTGAAAAACGCGAAACTATGAGCCTGATGAGGGCAAATCCCAGGCCTAGCCTAGACATAACATGCGTTATCCTCTAAAATATTGATCGAAACCAGGTATAATTGAATGTTTCAGTGTGATACCGCATTACTACCTGATCCAATCCAGAAAAAGCCCAGGATCTAGCCATCAAGTATGAGAAATATGCGATAGTATGAGCCCGCTGAGGGCAAATCCCAGGCCTAACCTAGACATAACATGCGTTATCCACTAAAATATTGATCGAAACCAGGTATAATTGAATGTTCCAGTGTGATACCACATTACTACCTGATCCAATCCAGAAAAAGCCCAGGATCTAGCAATCAAGTATGAGAAATATGCGATAGTATGAGCCCGCTGAGGGCAAATCCTAGACCTAACCCAGACCTAACATGCGTTATCCTCTAAAATATTTATCAAGACCAGATTTAATTGAATGTTTCAGTGTGGTACCACATTACTACGTGATCCAAACCAGAAAAACCCAGGATCTGTTCAACAAGTATGTGAAAAACGCGAAACTATGAGCCTGATGAGGGCAAAATCCCAGACCTATCCCGGACATAACATGCGTTATCCTCTAAAATATTTATCGAAACCAGGTTTAATGGACTGTTTCAGTGTGGTACCACACAACTACGTGATCCAAACCAGAAAAAGCCCAGAATCTGGTCATCAACTATCAGAAATATGCGAAAGTACGAGCCTGATGAGAGCAAATCCCAGAACTAACCAAGACTTAACATGCGTTATCCTCTAAAATATTGATCGAAACCAGGTTTAATGGACTGTTTCAGTGTGGTACCACAGTACTACGTGATCCAAACCAGAAAAACCCAGGATCTGTTCAACAAGTATGTGAAAAACGCGAAACTATGAGCCTGATGAGGGCAAAATCCCAGACCTATCCCAGACATAACATGCGTTATCCTCTAAAATATTGATCGAAACCAGGTTTAATGGACTGTTTCAGTGTGGTACCACATTACTACGTGATCCAAACCAGAAAAACCCAGGATCTGTTCAACAAGTATGTGAAAAACGCGAAACTATCAGCCTGATGAGGGCAAAATCCCAGACCTATCCCAGACATAACATGCGTTATCCTCTAAAATATTGATCGAAACCAGGTTTAATGGACTGTTTCAGTGTGGTACCACATTACTACGTGATCCAAACCAGAAAAACCCAGGATCTGTTCAACAAGTATGTGAAAAACGCGAAACTATGAGCCTGATGAGGGCAAAATCCCATACCTATCCCAGACATAACATGCGTTATCCTCTAATATATTGATCGAAACCAGGTTTAATGGACTGTTTCAGTGTTGTACCACATTAGTACGTGATCCAATCCAGAAAAAGCCCAGGATATAGCAATCCAGTATGAGAAATATGCGAAAGTTTGAGCCTGATGAGGGCAAATCCCTGGCCTAACCTAGACATAACATGCGTTATCCTCTAAAATATTGATCGAAACCAGGTTTAAGCGACTGTTTCAGTGTGGTACCACATTACTACGTGATCCAAACCAGAAAAAGCCAGGGATCTGTTCAACAAGTATGTGAAGAATGCGAAAGTATGAGCCTGACGAGGGCAAAGCCCAGACCAATCCCAGACATAACTTGCGTTATCACCTAAAATATTGACCGAAACCTGCTTTAATCGACTGTTTCAGTGTGGTACCACATTACTACGTCATCCAAACCAGAGAAAGCCCAGAATCTGGCCATCAACTATGAGAAATATGCGAAAGCACGAGCCTGATGAGAGCAAACCCCAGAAGTAACCAAAACTTAACATCCGTTATCCTCTAAAATATTGATCGAAACCAGGTTTAATGGACTGTTTCAGTGTGGTACCACATTACTACGTGATCCAAACCAGAAAAAACCCAGGATCTGTTCAACAAGTATGTGGAGAATGCGAAAGTATGTGTCTGATGACGGCAAATCCCAGGCCTAACCTAGACATAACATGCGTTATCCTCTAAAATATTCATCGAAACCAGGAATAATGGACAGTTTCAGTGTGGTACCACAGTACTACGTGATCCAAACCAGAAAAACCCAGGATCTGTTCAGCAAGTATGTGAAAAATGCGAAAGTATGACCCTGATGAGGGCAAATCCCAGACCTATCCCAGACCTAACTTGCGTTGGCCACTAAAATATTGATGGAAACCAGGTTTAATTGAGTGTTTCAGTGTGGTACCACATTACTACGTGATCCAAACCAGAAAAACCGGGGATCTGTTCAACAAGTATGTGAAAAACGCGAAAGTATGAGCCTGATGAGGGCAAATCCCAGACCTAACCAAGACCTAACATGCGTTATTCTCTAAAATATTGATCGAAACCAGGTTTAGTGGACTGTTGCAGTGTGGTACCACAATACTACCTGATCCAAACCAGAAAAAACCCACGCTCTAGGCAACAAGTATGAGAAATGTGCGAAAGTATGAGCCTGATGAGGGCAAATCCTAGACCTAACCCAGACCTAGCATGCGTTATCCTCTATAATATTTATCAAGACCAGATTTAATTGAATGTTTCAGTGTGGTACCACATTACTATGTGATCCAAACCAGAAAACGCCCAGAATCTGGCCATCAACTATGAGAAATATGCCAAAGTACGAGCCTGATCAGAGCAAATCCCAGAACTAACCAAGCCGTAACATGCGTTATCTTCTAAAATATTGATCGGAACCAGGTTTAATGGACTGTTTCAGTGTGGTACCACATTACTACGTGATCCAAACCAGAACAAAACCCAGGATCTGTACAACTAGTATGTGAGGAATGCGAAAGTATGAGCCTGACGAGGGCAAAGCCCAGACCTATCCCAGACATAACTTGCGTTATCATCTAAAATATTGACCGAAACCTGTTTTAATGGACTGTTTCAGTGTGGTACCACATTACTACGTGATCCAAACCAGAAAACGCCCAGAATCTGGCCATCAACTATGAGAAATATGCCAAAGTACGAGCCTGATCAGAGCAAATCCCAGAACTAACCAAGCCGTAACATGCGTTATCTTCTAAAATATTGATCGAAACCAGGTTTAATGGACTCTTTCAGTGTGGTACCACATTACAACGTGATCCAAACCAGAAAAATCCCAGAATCTGGCCATCAACTATGAGAAATATGCGACAGTACGAGCCTGATGAGAGCAAATCCCAGACCTAACCAAGACCTAACATGCGTCATCCTCTAAAATATTGATCGAAACCAGGTTTAATGGACAGTTTCAGTGTGGTACCACATTGCTACGTGATCCAAACCAGAAAAAACCCAGGATCCGTTCAACAAGTATGTGGAGAATGCGAAAGTATGTGTCTGATGATGGCAAATCCCAGGCCTATCCCAGACACACCATGCGTTATCCTCCATAATACTGATCGAAACCAGGTTTAATGGACTGTTTCAGTGTGGTACCACATTACTACGTGATGCAAACCAGAAAAAGCCAGGGATCTGTTCAACAAGTACGTGAAAAATGCGACTATATGACCCTGATGAGGGCAAATCCCGGACCTAGCTCAGACCGAACTTGCGTTATCCTCTAAAATATTCATCGAAACCAGGTTTAATTTACTGTTTCAGTGTGGTACCACATTACTACGTGATCCAATCCAGATAAAGCCCAGGATCTAGCCATGGAGTGTGAGAAATATGCGAAATTATGAGCCTGATTAGGGCAAATCCTAGACCTAACCCGGACCTAACATGCGTTATCCTCTAAAATATTTGTCAAGACCAGGTTTAATCGACTGTTTCAGTGTGGTACCACATTACTACGTGATCCAAACCAGAAAAAAACCCAGGATCTGTACAACTAGTATGTGTAGAATGCGAAAGTATGAGCCTGACGAGGGCAAATCCCAGACCTATCCCAGACATAACTTGCGTTATCATCTAAAATATTGACCGAAACCTGTTTTAATCGACTGTTTCAGTGTGGTACCACATTACTACGTGATCCAAACCAGAAAACGGCCAGAATCTGGCCATCAACTATGAGAAATATGCGAAAGTACGAGCCTGATCAGAGCAAATCCCAGAACTAACCAAGACCTAACATGCATTATCTTCTAAAATATTGATCGAAACCAGGTTTAATGGACTGTTTCAGTGTGGTACCACATTACTACGTGATCCAATCCAGAAAAAGCCAGGGATCTAGCCATCAAGTATGAGAAATATGCGAAAGTATGAGCCTGCTGAGGGCAAATCCTAGTCCTAACCCAGACCTAACATGAGTTATTCTCTAAAATATTGATCCAAACCAGGTTTAATGGACTGTTTCAGTGTGGTACCACATTAGTACATGATCCAAACCAGAATAAGCCAGGGATCTGTTCAATAAGTATGTGAAAAATGCGACGATATATCCCTGATGAGGGCAAATCCCGGACCTATCCCAGACCTAACATGCGTTATCCTCTAAAATATTGATCGAAACCAGGTTTAATGGACTGTTTCAGTGTGGTACCACATTACTACGTGATCCAAACCAGAAAAACCCAGGATCTGTTGAACAAGTATGTGAAAAACGCGAAAGTATGAGCCTGATGAGGGCAAATCCCAGACCTAACCAAGACCTAACATGCGTTATGTTCTAAAATGTTGATCGAAACCAGGTTTAATGGACTGTTTCAGTGTGGTACCACATTACTACGTGATCCAAACCAGAAAAACCCAGGATCTGTACAACTAGTATGTGAAGAATGCGAAAGTATGAGCCTGACGAGGGCAAATCCCAGACCTATCCCAGACCTACCTTGCGTTGTCCTCTAAAATATTGATGGAAACCAGGTTTGATGGAGTGTTTCAGTGTGGTACCACTTTACTACGTGATCCAAACCAGAAAACGCCCAGAATCTGGCCATCAACTATGAGAAATATGCGAAAGTACGAGCCTGAGGAGAGCAAATCGCAGACCTAACCAAGACCTAACATGCGTTATTCTCTAAAATATTGATCGAAACCAGGTTTAATGGACTGTTTCAATGTGGTACCACATTAGTACGTGATCCAATCCAGAAAAAGCCCAGGATCTGGCCATCAAGTATGAGAAATATGCGAAAGTGTGAGCCTGATGAGGGCAAATCCCAGGCCTCTCCTAGACCTAACTTGCGTTGTCCTCTAAAATAATGATGGAAACCAGGTTTAATTGAGTGCTTCAGTGTGGTACCACATTACTACGTGATCCAAACCAGAAAAACCCAGGATCTGTTCAACAAGTATGTGAAAAATGCGAAAGTATGACCCTGATGAGGGCAAATCTAAGACCTATCCCAGACCTAACTTGCGTTGTCCTCTAAAATATTGATGGAAACCAGGTTTAATTGAGTGCTTCAGTGTGGTACCATATTACTACGTGATCCAAACCAGAAAAACCCAGGATCTGTTCAACAAGTATGTGAAAAATGCGAAAGTATGACCCTGATGAGGGCAAATCTAAGACCTATCCCAGACCTAACTTGCGTTGTCCTCTAAAATATTGATGGAAACCTGTTTTAATCGACTGTTTCAGTGTGGTACCACATTACTACGTGATCCAAACCAGAAAACGGCCAGAATCTGGCCATCAACTATGAGAAATATGCGAAAATACGAGCCTGATCAGAGCAAATCCCAGAACTAACCAAGACCTAACATGCAGTATCCTCTATAATATTGATCGAAACCAGGTTTAATGGACTGTTTCAGTGTGGTACCACATTACTACGTGATCCAATCCAGAAAAAGCCAGGGATCTAACCATCAAGTATGAGAAATATGCGAAAGTATGAGCCTGCTGAGGGCAAATCCTAATCCTAACCCAGACCTAACATGAGTTATTCTCTAAAATATTGATCCAAACCAGGTTTAATGGACTGTTTCAGTGTGGTACCACATTAGTACGTGATCCAATCCAGAAAAAGCCCAGAATCTGGCCATCAAGTATGAGAAATATGCGAAAGTACGAGCCTGATGAGAGCAAATCCCAGACCTAATCGAGACCTAACATGAGTTATACTCTAAAATATTCATCGAAACCAGGTTTAACGGACTTATTCAGTGTGGTACCACATTACTACGTGATCCAAACCAGAAAAAACCGTGGATCCGTTCAACATGTATGTGAAGAATGCGAAAGTATGAGCCTGACGAGGGCAAATCCCAGACCTATCCCAGACATAACTTGCGTTATCATCTAAAATATTGACCGAAACCTGTTTTAATCGACTGTTTCAGTGTGGTACCACATTACTACGTGATCCAAACCAGAAAACTTGCCAGAATCTGGCCATCAACTATGAGAAATATGCGAAAGTACGAGCCTGATCAGAGCATATCCCAGAACTAACCAAGACCTAACATGCATTATCTTCTAAAATATTGATCGAAACCAGGTTTAATGGACTGTTTCAGTGTGGTACCACATTACTACGTGATCCAATCCAAAAAAGCCAGGGATCTAGCCATCAAGTATGAGAAATATGCGAAAGTATGAGCCTGCTGAGGGCAAATCCCAGTCCTAACCCAGACCTAACATGAGTTATTCTCTAAAATATTGATCCAAACCAGGTTTAATGGACTGTTTCTGTGTGGTACCACATTAGTACATGATCCAAACCAGAATAAGCCAGGGATCTGTTCAACAAGTATGTGAAAAAGGCGAAAGTATGACCCTGATGAGGGCAAATCCCAGGCCTAACCTAGACCTAACATGCGTTATCCTCTAAAATATTGATCGAAACTAGGTTTAATGGACCGTTTCAGTGTGGTACCACAGTACTACGTGATCCAAACCAGAAAAACCCAGGATCTGTACAACTAGTATGTGAAGAATGCGAAAGTATGAGCCTGACGAGGGCAAATCCCAGACCTATCCCAGACCTAACTTGCGTTGTCCTCTAAAACATTGATCGAAACTAGGTTTAATGGACCGTTTCAGTGTGGTACCACAGTACTACGTGATCCAAACCAGAAAACCCCAGGATCTGTACAACTAGTATGTGAAGAATGCGAAAGTATGAGCCTGACGAGGGCAAATCCCAGACCTATCCCAGACCTAACTTGCGTTGTCCTCTAAAATATTGATGGAAACCAGGTTTAGTGGAGTGTTTCAGTGTGGTACCACATTACTACGTGCTCCAAACCAGAAAACGCCCAGAATCTGGCCATCAACTATGAGAAATATACGAAAGTACGAGCCTGAGGAGAGCAAATCGCAGACCTAACCCAGACCTAACATGAGTTATTCTCTAAAATATTGATCCAAACCAGGTTTAATGGACTGTTTCAGTGTGGTACCACATTAGTACATGATCCAAACCAGAATAAGCCAGGGATCTGTTCAACAAGTATGTGAAGAAGGCGAAAGTATGACCCTGATGGGGGCAAATCCCAGGCCTAACCTAGACCTAACATGCGTTATCCTCTAAAATATTGATCGAAACAAGGTTCAATGGACTGTTTCAGTGTGGTACCACAGTACTACGTGATCCAAACCAGAAAAACCCAGGATCTGTTCAACATGCATGTGAAAAATGCGAAAGTATGACCCTGATGAGGGCAAATCCCAGACCTATCCCAGACCTAACATGCGTTGTCCTCTAAAATATTGATGGAAACCAGGTTTAATTGAGTGTTTCAGTGTGGTACCACATTACTACGTGATCCAAACCAGAAAAACCCAGGATCTGTTCAACAAGTATGTGAAAAACGCGATAGTATGAGTCTGATGAGGGCAAATCCCAGACCTAACCAAGACCTAACATGCGTTATTCCCTAAAATATTGATCTAAACCAGGTTTAATGGACAGTTTCAGTGTGGTACCACATTACTACCTGATCCAAACCAGAAAAAACCCACGATCTAGGCAACAAATATGAGAAATGTGCGAAAATATGAGCCTGATGAGGGCAAATCCTAGACATAACCCAGACCTAACATGCGTTATCCTCTAAAATATTTATCAAGACCAGGTCTAATTGAATGTTTCAGTGTGGTACCACATTACTACGTGATCCAAACCAGAAAAAACCCAGGATCTGTTCAACAAGTATGTGGAGAATGCGAAAGTATGTGTCTGATGCTGGCAAATCCCAGGCCTAACCTAACCATAACATGCGTTATCCTCTAAAATATTGATCGAAACCAGGTTTAATGGACTTATTCAGTGTGGTACCACATTACTACGTGATCCAAACCAGAAAAAACCGTGGATCCGTTCAACATGTATGTGAAGAATGCGAAAGTATGAGCCTGACGAGGGCAAATCCCAGGCCTAACCTAGACATAACATGCGTCATCCTCTAAAATATTGATCGAAACCAGGTTTAATGGACTGTTTCAGTTTGGTACCACATTGCTACGTGATCCAAACCAGAAAAAACCCAGGATCCGTTCAACAAGTATGTGGAGAATGCGAAAGTATGTGTCTGATGATGGCAAATCCCAGGCCTATCCCAGACATAACATGCGTTATCCTCCAAAATACTGACCGAAACCAGGTTTAATGGGCTGTTTCAGTGTGGTACCACATTACTACGTGATGCAAACCAGAAAAAGCCAGGGATCTGTTCAACAAGTATGTGAAAAATGCGACGATATATCCCTGATGAGGGCAAATCCCGGACCTATCCCAGACCTAACATGCGTTATCCTCTAAAATATTGATCGAAACCAGGTTTAATGGACTGTTTCAGTGTGGTACCACATTACTACGTGATCCAAACCAGAAAAACCCAGGATCTGTTCAACAAGTATGTGAAAAACGCGAAAGTATGAGCCGGATGAGGGCAAATCCAAGACCTAACCAAGACCTAACATGCGTTATGTTCTAAAATGTTGATCGAAACCAGGTTTAATGGACTGTTTCAGTGTGGTACCACATTACTACGTGATCCAAACCAGAAAAAACCCAGGATCTGTTCAACAAGTATGTGGAGAATGCGAAAGTATGAGCCTGGCGAGGGCAAATCCCAGACCTATCCCAGACCTAACTTGCGTTGTCCCCTAAAATATTGATCGAAACTAGGTTTAATGGACCGTTTCAGTGTGGTACCACAGTACTACGTGATCCAAACAAGAAAAACCAGGGATCTGGACAACTAGTATGTGAAGAATGCGAAAGTATGAGCCTGACGAGGGCAAATCCCAGACCTATCCCAGACCTACCTTGCGTTGTCCTCTAAAATATTGATGGAAACCAGGTTTGATGGAGTGTTTCAGTGTGGTACCACATTACTACGTGATCCAAACCAGAAAACGCCCAGAATCTGGCCATCAACTATGAGAAATATGCGAAAGTACGAGCCTGAGGAGAGCAAATCGCAGACCTAACCAAGACCTAACATGCGTTATTCTCTAAAATATTGATCGAAACCAGGTTTAATGGACTGTTTCAGTGTGGTACCACATTAGTACGTGATCCAATCCAGAAAAAGCCCAGGATCTGGCCATCAAGTATGAGAAATATGCGAAAGTGTGAGCCTGATGAGGGCAAATCCCAGGCCTATCCTAGACCTAACTTGCGTTGTCCTCTAAAATCATGATGGAAACCAGGTTTAATTGAGTGCTTCAGTGTGGTACCACATTACTACGTGATCCAAATCAGAAAAAGCCCAGGATCTAGCCATGAAGTATGAGAAATATGCGAAATTATGAGCCTGATTAGGGCAAATCCTAGTCCTAACCCAGACCTAACATGAGTTATTCTCTAAAATATTGATCCAAACCAGGTTTAATGGACTGTTTCAGTGTGGTACCACATTAGTACATGATCCAAACCAGAATAAGCCAGGGATCTGTTCATCAAGTACGTGAAAAAGGCGAAAGTATGACCCTGATGGGGGCAAATCCCAGGCCTAACCTAGACCTAACATGCGTTAGCCTCTAAAATATTGATCGAAACAAGGTTCAATGGACTGTTTCAGTGTGGTACCACATTACTACGTGATCCAAACCAGAAAAAACCCAGGATCTGTTCAACAAGTATGTGGAGAATGCGAAAGTATGTGTCTGATGAGGGAAAATCCCTGGCCTAACCTAGACCTAACATGCGTTACCCTCAAAAATATTGATGGAAACCAGGTTTGATGGAGTGTTTCAGTGTGGTACCACATTACTACGTGATCCAAACCAGAAAACGCCCAGAATCTGGCCATCAAGCATGAGAAATATGCGAAAGTGTGAGCCTGATGAGGGCAAATCCCAGGCCTATCCCAGACCTAACTTGCGTTGTCCTCTAAAATATTGATGGAAACCAGGTTTAATTGAGTGTTTCAGTGTGGTACCACATTACTACGTGATCCAAACCAGAATAAGCCAGGGATCTGTTCAACAAGTATGTGAAAAAGGCGAAAGTATGACCCTGATGAGGGCAAATCTCAGGTCTAACCTAGACCAACATGCGTTAACCTCTAAAATATTGATCGAAACAAGGTTTAATGGACTGTTTCAGTGTGGTACCACATTACTACGTGATCCAAACCAGAAAAACCCAGGATCTGTTCAAAAAGCATGTGAAAAACGCGAAAGTATGTGCCTGATGAGGGCAAATCCCAGACCTATCCCAGACCTAACTTGCGTTGTCCTCTAAAATAATGATGGAAAGCAGGTTTAATTGAGTGTTTCAGTGTGGTACCACATTACTACGTGATCCAAACCAGAAAAACCCAGGATCTGTTCAACAAGTATGTGAAAAATGCGAAAGTATGACCCTGATGAGGGCAAATCTAAGACCTATCCCAGACCTAACTTGCGTTGTCCTCTAAAATATTGATGGAAACCAGGTTTAATTGAGTGTTTCAGTGTGGTACCACATTACTACGTGATCCAAACCAGAAAAAAAACCGAGGATCTGTACAACTAGTATTTGAAGAATGCGAAAGTATGAGCCTGACGAGGGCAAATCCCAGACCTATCCCAGACATAACTTGCGTTATCATCTAAAATATTGACCGAAACCTGTTTTAATCGACTGTTTCAGTGTGGTACCACATTACTACGTGATCCAAATCAGAAAACGCCCAGAATCTGGCCATCAACTATGAGAAATATTTGCGAAAGTACGAGCATGATCAGAGCAAATCCCAGAACTAACCAAGACCTAACATGCGTTTTCTTCTAAAATATTGATCGAGACCAGGTTTAATGGACTGTTTCAGTGTTGTACCACATTACTTCGTGATTCAATCCAGAAAAAGCCAGGGATCTAGCCATCAAGTAAGAGAAATATGCGAAAGTATGAGCCTGCTGAGGGCAAATCCTAGTCCTAACCCAGACCTATCACGCGTTATCCTCTAAAATATTTATCAAGACCAGGTCTAATTCAATGTTTCATTGTGGTACCACATTACTACGTGATCCAAACCAGAAAAAACCCAGGATCTGTTCAACAAGTATGTGGAGAATGTGGAAGTATGTGTCTGATGAGGGCAAATCCCAGGCCCAACCTAGACATAACATGCGTTATCCTCTAAAAAATTGATCGAAACCAGGTGTAATTGGACTGTTTCAGTGTGGTACCACATTAATACGTGATCCAATCCAGAAAAAGCCCAGGATCTAGCCATCAAGTATGAGAAATGTGCGAAAGTATGATCCTGATGAGGGCAAATCCTAGACCTAACCCAGACCTATCATGCGTTATCCTCTAAAATATTTATCAAGACCAGGTCTAATTGAATGTTTCAGTGTGGTACCACATTACTACGTGATCCAAACCAGAAAAAGCCCAGGATCTAGCCATCAAGTATGAGAAATATGCGATAGTATGAGCCCGCTGAGGGCAAATCCTAGACCTAACCCAGACCTAACATGCGTTATCCTCTAAAATATTTATCAAGACCAGGTCTAATTGAATGTTTCAGTGTGGTACCACATTACTACCTGATCCAAACCAGAAAAAACCCAGGATCTGTTCAACAAGTATGTGGAGAATGCGAAAGTATGTGTCTGATGCTGGCAAATCCCAGGCCTAACCTAGACCTAACATGCGTTATCCTCTAAAATATTGATCGAAACAAGGTTCAATGGACTGTTTCAGTGTGGTACCACAGTACTACGTGATCCAAACCAGAAAAACCCAGGATCTGTTCAACAAGCATGTGAAAAATGCGAAAGTATGACCCTGATGAGGGCAAATCCCAGACCTATCCCAGACCTAACATGCGTTGTCCTCTAAAATATTGATGGAAACCAGGTTTAGTTGAGTGTTTCAGTGTGGTACCACATTACTACGTGATCCAAACCAGAAAAACCCAGGATCTGTTCAACAAGTATGTGAAAAACGCGAAAGTATGAGCCTGATGAGGGCAAATCCCAGACCTAACCAAGACCTAACATGCGTTATTCTCTAAAATATTGATCGAAACCAGGTTTAATGGACTGTTTCAGTGTGGTACCACATTACTACCTGATCCAAACCAGAAAAAACCCACGATCTAGGCAACAAGTATGAGAAATGTGCGAAAATATGAGCCTGATGAGGGCTAATCCTAGACATAACCCAGACCTAACATGCGTTATCCTCTAAAATATTTATCAAGACCAGGTCTAATTGAATGTTTCAGTGTGGTACCACATTACTACCTGATCCAAACCAGAAAAAACCCAGGATCTGTTCAACAAGTATGTGGAGAATGCGAAAGTATGTGTCTGATGCTGGCAAATCCCAGGCCTAACCTAACCATAACATGCGTTATCCTCTAAAATATTGATCGAAACCAGGTTTAATTGAATGATTCAGTGTGACCCCACATTACTACGTGATCCAAACCAGAAAATGGCCAGAATCTGCCCATCAAGTATGAGAAATATGCGAAAGTACGAGCCTGATGAGAGCAAATCCCAGACCTAACCGAGACCTAACATGAGTTATTCTCTAAAATATTCATCGAAACCAGGTTTAATGGACCTATTCAGTGTGGTACCACATTACTACGTGATCCAAACCAGAAAAAACCGTGGATCCGTTCAACATGTATGTGAAGAATGCGAAAGTATGAGCCTGACGAGGGCAAATCCCAGGCCTAACCTAGACATAACATGCGTTGTCCTCTAAAATATTCATCGAAACCAGGTTTAATGGACAGTTTCAGTGTGGTACCACATTACTACGGGATCCAAACCAGAAAATAGCCAGAATCTGGCCATCAAGTATGAGAAATATGCGAAAGTACGAGCCTGATGAGAGCAAATCCCAGACCAAACCAAGACCTAACATGCGTCATCCTCTAAAATATTGATCGAAACCAGGTTTAATGGACTGTTTCAGTGTGGTACCACATTACTACGTGATCCAATCCAGAAAAAGCCAGGGATCTGTTCTACAAGTATGTGAAAAATGCGAAAATATGACCCTGATGAGGGCAAATCCCGAACCTATCCCAGACCTAACTTGCGTTGTCCTCTAAAATATTGATCGAAACTAGGTTTAATGGACCGTTTCAGTGTGGTACCACAGTACTACGTGATCCAAACCAGAAAAACCCAGGATCTGGACAACTAGTATGTGAAGAATGCGAAAGTATGAGCCTGACGAGGGCAAATCCCAGACCTATCCCAGACCTACCTTGCGTTGTCCTCTAAAATATTGATGGAAACCAGGTTTGATGGAGTGTTTCAGTGTGGTACCACTTTACTACGTGATCCAAACCAGAAAACGCCCAGAATCTGGCCATCAACTATGAGAAATATGCGAAAGTACGAGCCTGAGGAGAGCAAATCGCAGACCTAACCAAGACCTAACATGCGTTATTCTCTAAAATATTGATCGAAACCAGGTTTAATGGACTGTTTCAATGTGGTACCACATTAGTACGTGATCCAATCCAGAAAAAGCCCAGGATCTGGCCATCAAGTATGAGAAATATGCGAAAGTGTGAGCCTGATGAGGGCAAATCCCAGGCCTATCCTAGACCTGACTTGCGTTGTCCTCTAAAATAATGATGGAAACCAGGTTTAATTGAGTGCTTCAGTGTGGTACCACATTACTACGTGATCCAAACCAGAAAAACCCAGGATCTGTTCAACAAGTATGTGAAAAATGCGAAAGTATGACCCTGATGAGGGCAAATCTAAGACCTATCCCAGACCTAACTTGCGTTGTCCTCTAAAATATTGATGGAAACCAGGTTTAATTGAGTGCTTCAGTGTGGTACCATATTACTACGTGATCCAAACCAGAAAAACCCAGGATCTGTTCAACAAGTATGTGAAAAATGCGAAAGTATGACCCTGATGAGGGCAAATCTAAGACCTATCCCAGACCTAACTTGCGTTGTCCTCTAAAATATTGATGGAAACCTGTTTTAATCGACTGTTTCAGTGTGGTACCACATTACTACGTGATCCAAACCAGAAAACGGCCAGAATCTGGCCATCAACTATGAGAAATATGCGAAAATACGAGCCTGATCAGAGCAAATCCCAGAACTAACCAAGACCTAACATGCAGTATCTTCTATAATATTGATCGAAACCAGGTTTAATGGACTGTTTCAGTGTGGTACCACATTACTACGTGATCCAATCCAGAAAAAGCCAGGGATCTAACCATCAAGTATGAGAAATATGCGAAAGTATGAGCCTGCTGAGGGCAAATCCTAATCCTAACCCAGACCTAACATGAGTTATTCTCTAAAATATTGATCCAAACCAGGTTTAATGGACTGTTTCAGTGTGGTACCACATTAGTACGTGATCCAATCCAGAAAAAGCCCAGAATCTGGCCATCAAGTATGAGAAATATGCGAAAGTACGAGCCTGATGAGAGCAAATCCCAGACCTAATCGAGACCTAACATGAGTTATACTCTAAAATATTCATCGAAACCAGGTTTAACGGACTTATTCAGTGTGGTACCACATTACTACGTGATCCAAACCAGAAAAAACCGTGGATCCGTTCAACATGTATGTGAAGAATGCGAAAATATGAGCCTGACGAGGGCAAATCCCAGACCTATCCCAGACATAACTTGCGTTATCATCTAAAATATTGACCGAAACCTGTTTTAATCGACTGTTTCAGTGTGGTACCACATTACTACGTGATCCAAACCAGAAAAACCCAGGATCTGTTCAACAAGTATGTGAAAAACGCGATAGTATGAGTCTGATGAGGGCAAATCCCAGACCTAACCAAGACCTAACATGCGTTATTCCCTAAAATATTGATCTAAACCAGGTTTAATGGACTGTTTCAGTGTGGTACCACATTACTACCTGATCCAAACCAGAAAAAACCCACGATCTAGGCAACAAATATGAGAAATGTGCGAAAATATGAGCCTGATGAGGGCAAATCCTAGACATAACCCAGACCTAACATGCGTTATCCTCTAAAATATTTATCAAGACCAGGTCTAATTGAATGTTTCAGTGTGGTACCACATTACTACGTGATCCAAACCAGAAAAAACCCAGGATCTGTTCAACAAGTATGTGGAGAATGCGAAAGTATGTGTCTGATGCTGGCAAATCCCAGGCCTAACCTAACCATAACATGCGTTATCCTCTAAAATATTGATCGAAACCAGGTTTAATTGAATGATTCAGTGTGACCCCACATTACTACGTGATCCAAACCAGAAAATGGCCAGAATCTGGCCATCAAGTATGAGAAATATGTGAAAGCACGAGCCTGATGAGAGCAAATCCCAGACCTAACCAAGACCTAACATGAGTTATTCTCTAAAATATTCATCGAAACCAGGTTTAATGGACTTATTCAGTGTGGTACCACATTACTACGTGATCCAAACCAGAAAAAACCGTGGATCCGTTCAACATGTATGTGAAGAATGCGAAAGTATGAGCCTGACGATGGCAAATCCCAGGCCTAACCTAGACATAACATGCGTCATCCTCTAAAATATTGATCGAAACCAGGTTTAATGGACTGTTTCAGTGTGGTACCACATTACTACGTGATCCAATCCAGAAAAAGCCAGGGATCTGTTCTACAAGTATGTGAAAAATGCGAAAATATGACCCTGATGAGGGCAAATCCCGAACCTATCCCAGACCTAACATGCGTTATCCTCTAAAATATTGATCGAAACCAGGTTTAATGGACTGTTTCAGTTTGGTACCACATTGCTACGTGATCCAAACCAGAAAAAACCCAGGATCCGTTCAACAAGTATGTGGAGAATGCGAAAGTATGTGTCTGATGATGGCAAATCCCAGGCCTATCCCAGACATAACATGCGTTATCCTCCAAAATACTGACCGAAACCAGGTTTAATGGGCTGTTTCAGTGTGGTACCACATTACTACGTGATGCAAACCAGAAAAAGCCAGGGATCTGTTCAATAAGAATGTGAAAAATGCGACGATATATCCCTGATGAGGGCAAATCCCGGACCTATCCCAGACCTAACATGCGTTATCCTCTAAAATATTGATCGAAACCAGGTTTAATGGACTGTTTCAGTGTGGTACCACATTACTACGTGATCCAAACCAGAAAAACCCAGGATCTGTTGAACAAGTATGTGAAAAACGCGAAAGTATGAGCCTGATGAGGGCAAATCCCAGACCTAACCAAGACCTAACATGCGTTATGTTCTAAAATGTTGATCGAAACCAGGTTTAATGGACTGTTTCAGTGTGGTACCACATTACTACGTGATCCAAACCAGAAAAACCCAGGATCTGTCCAACTAGTATGTGAAGAATGCGAAAGTATGAGCCTGACGAGGGCAAATCCCAGACCTATCCAAGACCTAACTTGCGTTGTCCTCTAAAATATTGATCGAAACTAGGTTTAATGGACCGTTTCAGTGTGGTACCACAGTACTACGTGATCCAAACCAGAAAAACCCAGGATCTGGACAACTAGTATGTGAAGAATGCGAAAGTATGAGCCTGACGAGGGCAAATCCCAGACCTATCCCAGACCTACCTTGCGTTGTCCTCTAAAATATTGATGGAAACCAGGTTTGATGGAGTGTTTCAGTGTGGTACCACTTTACTACGTGATCCAAACCAGAATACGCCCAGAATCTGGCCATCAACTATGAGAAATATGCGGAAGTACGAGCCTGAGGAGAGCAAATCGCAGACCTAACCAAGACCTAACATGCGTTATTCTCTAAAATATTGATCGAAACCAGGTTTAATGGACTGTTTCAATGTGGTACCACATTAGTACGTGATCCAATCCAGAAAAAGCCCAGGATCTGGCCATCAAGTAAGAGAAATATGCGAAAGTGTGAGCCTGATCAGAGCAAATCCCAGAACTAACCAAGACCTAACATGCAGTATCTTCTATAATATTGATCGAAACCAGGTTTAATGGACTGTTTCAGTGTGGTACCACATTACTACGTGATCCAATCCAGAAAAAGCCAGGGATCTAACCATCAAGTATGAGAAATATGCGAAAGTATGAGCCTGCTGAGGGCAAATCCTAATCCTAACCCAGACCTAACATGAGTTATTCTCTAAAATATTGATCCAAACCAGGTTTAATGGACTGTTTCAGTGTGGTACCACATTAGTACGTGATCCAATCCAGAAAAAGCCCAGAATCTGGCCATCAAGTATGAGAAATATGCGAAAGTACGAGCCTGATGAGAGCAAATCCCAGACCTAATCGAGACCTAACATGAGTTATACTCTAAAATATTCATCGAAACCAGGTTTAACGGACTTATTCAGTGTGGTACCACATTACTACGTGATCCAAACCAGAAAAAACCGTGGATCCGTTCAACATGTATGTGAAGAATGCGAAAATATGAGCCTGACGAGGGCAAATCCCAGACCTATCCCAGACATAACTTGCGTTATCATCTAAAATATTGACCGAAACCTGTTTTAATCGACTGTTTCAGTGTGGTACCACATTACTACGTGATCCAAACCAGAAAAACCCAGGATCTGTTCAACAAGTATGTGAAAAACGCGATAGTATGAGTCTGATGAGGGCAAATCCCGAACCTAACCAAGACCTAACATGCGTTATTCCCTAAAATATTGATCTAAACCAGGTTTAATGGACTGTTTCAGTGTGGTACCACATTACTACCTGATCCAAACCAGAAAAAACCCACGATCTAGGCAACAAATATGAGCCTGATGAGGGCAAATCCTAGACATAACCCAGACCTAACATGCGTTATCCTCTAAAATATTTATCAAGACCAGGTCTAATTGAATGTTTCAGTGTGGTACCACATTACTACGTGATCCAAACCAGAAAAAACCCAGGATCTGTTCAACAAGTATGTGGAGAATGCGAAAGTATGTGTCTGATGCTGGCAAATCCCAGGCCTAACCTAACCATAACATGCGTTATCCTCTAAAATATTGATCGAAACCAGGTTTAATTGAATGATTCAGTGTGACCCCACATTACTACGTGATCCAAACCAGAAAATGGCCAGAATCTGGCCATCAAGTATGAGAAATATGTGAAAGCACGAGCCTGATGAGAGCAAATCCCAGACCTAACCGAGACCTAACATGAGTTATTCTCTAAAATATTCATCGAAACCAGGTTTAATGGACTTATTCAGTGTGGTACCACATTACTACGTGATCCAAACCAGAAAAAACCGTGGATCCGTTCAACATGTATGTGAAGAATGCGAAAGTATGAGCCTGACGAGGGCAAATCCCAGGCCTAACCTAGACATAACATGCGTCATCCTCTAAAATATTGATCGAAACCAGGTTTAATGGACTGTTTCAGTGTGGTACCACATTACTACGTGATCCAATCCAGAAAAAGCCAGGGATCTGTTCTACAAGTATGTGAAAAATGCGAAAATATGACCCTGATGAGGGCAAATCCCGAACCTATCCCAGACCTAACATGCGTTATCCTCTAAAATATTGATCGAAACCAGGTTTAATGGACAGTTTCAGTTTGGTACCACATTGCTACGTGATCCAAACCAGAAAAAACCCAGGATCCGTTCAACAAGTATGTGGAGAATGCGAAAGTATGTGTCTGATGATGGCAAATCCCAGGCCTATCCCAGACATAACATGCGTTATCCTCCAAAATACTGACCGAAACCAGGTTTAATGGGCTGTTTCAGTGTGGTACCACATTACTACGTGATGCAAACCAGAAAAAGCCAGGGATCTGTTCAATAAGAATGTGAAAAATGCGACGATATATCCCTGATGAGGGCAAATCCCGGACCTATCCCAGACCTAACATGCGTTATCCTCTAAAATATTGATCGAAACCAGGTTTAATGGACTGTTTCAGTGTGGTACCACATTACTACGTGATCCAAACCAGAAAAACCCAGGATCTGTTGAACAAGTATGTGAAAAACGCGAAAGTATGAGCCTGATGCGGGCAAATCCTAAACGTAACCCAGACCTAACATGCGTTATCCTCTAAAATATTTATCAAGACCAGATTTAATTGAATGTTTCAGTGTGGTACAACATTACTACGTGATCCAAACCAGAAAAAACCCAGGATCTGTTCAACAAGTATGTGGAGAATGCGAAAGTATGTGCCTGATGAGGGAAAATCCCTGGCCTAACCTAGACCTAACATGCGTTACCCTCAAAATTACTCATCCAAACCAGGTTTAATCGACTGTTTCAGTGTGGTATCACATTACTACGTGATCCAAACCAGAAAAAAACCGAGGATCTGTACAACTAGTATGTGAAGAATGCGAAAGTATGAGCCTGACGAGGGCAAATCCCAGACCTATCCCAGACCTAACTTGCGTTGTCCTTTAAAATATTGATCGAAACTAGGTTTAATGGACCGTTTCAGTGTGGTACCACAGTACTACGTGATCCAAACAAGAAAAACCCAGGATCTGGACAACTAGTATGTGAAGAATGCGAAAGTATGAGCCTGACGAGGGCAAATCCCAGACCTATCCCAGACCTACCTTGCGTTGTCCTCTAAAATATTGATGGAAACCAGGTTTGATGGAGTGTTTCAGTGTGGTACCACATTACTACGTGATCCAAACCAGAAAACGCCCAGAATCTGGCCATCAACTATGAGAAATATGCGAAAGTACGAGCCTGAGGAGAGCAAATCGCAGACCTAACCAAGACCTAACATGCGTTATTCTCTAAAATATTGATCGAAACCAGGTTTAATGGACTGTTTCAGTGTGGTACCACATTAGTACGTGATCCAATCCAGAAAAAGCCCAGGATCTGTTCAAAAAGCATGTGAAAAACGCGAAAGTATGTGCCTGATGAGGGCAAATCCCAGGCCTATCCCAGACCTAACTTGCGTTGTCCTCTAAAATATTGATGGAAACCAGGTTTAATTGAGTGTTTCAGTGTGGTACCACATTACTACGTGATCCAAACCAGAATAAGCCAGGGATCTGTTCAACAAGTATGTGAAAAAGGCGAAAGTATGACCCTGATGAGGGCAAATCTCAGGTCTAACCTAGACCAACATGCGTTAACCTCTAAAATATTGATCGAAACAAGGTTTAATGGACTGTTTCAGTGTGGTACCACATTACTACGTGATCCAAACCAGAAAAACCCAGGATCTGTTCAAAAAGCATGTGAAAAACGCGAAAGTATGTGCCTGATGAGGGCAAATCCCAGACCTATCCCAGACCTAACTTGCGTTGTCCTCTAAAATAATGATGGAAACCAGGTTTAATTGAGTGTTTCAGTGTGGTACCACATTACTACGTGATCCAAACCAGAAAAACCCAGGATCTGTTCAACAAGTATGTGAAAAATGCGAAAGTATGACCCTGATGAGGGCAAATCTAAGACCTATCCCAGACCTAACTTGCGTTGTCCTCTAAAATATTGATGGAAACCAGGTTTAATTGAGTGTTTCAGTGTGGCACCACATTACTACGTGATCCAAACCAGAAAAAAAACCGAGGATCTGTACAACTAGTATTTGAAGAATGCGAAAGTATGAGCCTGACGAGGGCAAATCCCAGACCTATCCCAGACATAACTTGCGTTATCATCTAAAATATTGACCGAAACCTGTTTTAATCGACTGTTTCAGTGTGGTACCACATTACTACGTGATCCAAATCAGAAAACGCCCAGAATCTGGCCATCAAGTAAGAGAAATATGCGAAAGTATGAGCCTGCTGAGGGCAAATCCTAGTCCTAACCCAGACCTATCACGCGTTATCCTCTAAAATATTTATCAAGACCAGGTCTAATTGAATGTTTCATTGTGGTACCACATTACTACGTGATCCAAACCAGAAAAAACCCAGGATCTGTTCAACAAGTATGTGGAGAATGCGGAAGTATGTGTCTGATGAGGGCAAATCCCAGGCCCAACCTAGACATAACATGCGTTATCCTCTAAAAAATTGATCGAAACCAGGTGTAATTGGACTGTTTCAGTGTGGTACCACATTAATACGTGATCCAATCCAGAAAAAGCCCAGGATCTAGCCATCAAGTATGAGAAATGTGCGAAAGTATGATCCTGATGAGGGCAAATCCTAGACCTAACCCAGACCTATCATGCGTTATCCTCTAAAATATTTATCAAGACCAGGTCTAATTGAATGTTTCAGTGTGGTACCACATTACTACGTGATCCAAACCAGAAATAGCCCAGGATCTAGCCATCAAGTATGAGAAATATGCGAAAGTATGAGCCCGCTGAGGGCAAATCCTAGACCTAACCCAGACCTAACATGCGTTATCCTCTAAAATATTTATCAAGACCAGATTTAATTGAATGTTTCAGTGTGGTACCACATTACTACGTGATCCAAACCAGAAAAAACCCAGGATCTGTTCAACAAGTATGTGGAGAATGCGAAAGTATGTGTCTGATGAGGGAAAATCCCTGGCCTAACCTAGACCTAACATGCGTTACCCTCAAAATTACTCATCGAAACCAGGTTTAATCGACTGTTTCAGTGTGGTACCACATTACTACGTGATCCAAACCAGAAAAAAACCGAGGATCTGTACAACTAGTATGTGAAGAATGCGAAAGTACGAGCCTGAGGAGAGCAAATCGCAGACCTAACCGAGGCCTAACATGCGTTATTCTCTAAAATATTGATCGAAACCAGGTTTAATGGACTGTTTCAGTGTGGTACCACATTAGTACGTGATCCAATCCAGAAAAAGCCCAGGATCTGGCCATCAAGTATGAGAAATATGCGAAAGTGTGAGCCTGAAGACGGCAAATCCCAGACCAATCCCAGACCTAACTTGCGTTGTCCTCTAAAATAATGATGCAAACCAGGTTTAATTGAGTGTTTCAGTGTGGTACCACATTACTACGTGATCCAAACCAGAAAAACCCAGGATCTGTTCATCGAGTATGTGAAAAATGCGAAAGTATGACCCTGATGGGGGCAAATCTAAGACCTATCCCAGACCTAACTTGCGTTGTCCTCTAAAATATTGATGGAAACCAGGTTTAATTGAGTGTTTCAGTGTGGTACCACATTACTACGTGATCCAAACCAGAAAAACCCGGGATCTGTTCAAAAAGTACGTGAAAAACGCGAAAGTATGTGCCTGATGAGGGCAAATCCCAGACCTATCCAAGACCTAACATGAGTTATTCTCTAAAATATTGATCGAAACCAGGTTTAGTGGACTGTTTCAGTGTGGTACCACATTACTACGTGATTCAATCCAGAAAAAACCCACGATCTAAGCAACAAGTATGAGAAATGTGCGAAAGTACGAGCCTGATCAGAGCAAATCCCAGAACTAACCAAGACCTAACATGCGTTATCTTCTAAAATATTGATCGAAACCAGGTTTAATGCACTGTTTCAGTGTGGTACCATATTACTACGCGATCCAATCCAGAAAAAGCCCAGGATCTAGCCATGAAGTATGAGAAATATGCGAAATTATGAGCCTGATTAGGGCAAATCCTAGACCTAACCCGGACCTAACATGCGTTATCCTCTAAAATATTTATCAAGTCCAGGTTTAATCGACTGTTTCAGTGTGGTACCACATTACTACGTGATCCAAACCAGAAAAAAACCCAGGATCTGTACAACTAGTATTTGAAGAATGCGAAAGTATGAGCCTGACGAGGGCAAATCCCAGACCTATCCCAGACATAACTTGCGTTATCATCTAAAATATTGACCGAAATCTGTTTTAATCGACTGTTTCAGTGTGGTACCACATTACTACGTGATCCAAATCAGAAAACGCCCAGAATCTGGCCATCAACTATGAGAAATATTTGCGAAAGTACGAGCATGATCAGAGCAAATCCCAGAACTAACCAAGACCTAACATGCGTTTTCTTCTAAAATATTGATCGAGACCAGGTTTAATGGACTGTTTCAGTGTGACCCCACATTACTACGTGATCCAATCCAGAAAAAGCCCAGGATCTAGCCATCAAGTATGAGAAATATGCGATAGTATGAGCCCGCTGAGGGCAAATCCTAGACCTAACCCAGACCTAACATGCGTTATCCTCTAAAATATTTATCAAGACCAGATTTAATTGAATGTTTCAGTGTGGTACCACATTACTACGTGATCCAACCAGAAAAAACCCAGGATCTGTTCAACAAGTATGTGGAGAATGCGAAAGTATGTGTCTGATGAGGGCAAATCCCAGGCCTAACCTAGACATAACATGCGTTGTCCTCTAAAATATTCATCGAAACCAGGTTTAATTGACAGTTTCAGTGTGGTACCACATTACTACGGGATCTGAACCAGAAAATGGCCAGAATCTGGCCATCAAGTATGAGAAATATGCGAAAGTACGAGCCTGATGAGAGCAAATCCCAGACCTAACCGAGACCTAACATGAGTTATTCTCTAAAATATTCATCGAAACCAGGTTTAATGGACTTATTCAGTGTGGTACCACATTACTACGTGATCCAAACCAGAAAAAACCGTGGATCCGTTCAACATGTATGTGAAGAATGCGAAAGTATGAGCCTGACGAGGGCAAAGCCCAGACCTATCCCAGACATAACTTGCGTTATCATCTAAAATATTGACCGAAACCAGCTTTAATCGACTGTTTCAGTGTGGTACCATATTACTACGTGATCCAAACCAGAAAAAGCCCAGAATCTGGCCATCAACTATGAGAAATATGCGAAAGTACGAGCCTGATGAGAGCAAATCCTAGACCTAACCAAGACCTAACATGCGTCATCCTCTAAAATATTGATCGAAACCAGGTTTAATGGACTGTTTCAGTGTGGTACCACATTACTACGTGATCCAATCCAGAAAAAGCCAGGGATCTGTTCTACAAGTATGTGAAAAATGCGAAAATATGACCCTGATGAGGGCAAATCCCGAACCTATCCCAGACCTAACATGCGTTTTCCTCTAAAATATTGATCCAAACCAGGTTTAATGGACTGTTTCAGTTTGGTACCACATTACTACGTGATCCAAACCAGAAAAAACCCACGATCTAGGCATCAAGTATGAGAAATATGCGAAAGTATGAGCCTGATGCGGGCAAATCCTAGACGTAACCCAGACCTAACATGCGTTATCCTCTAAAATATTTATCAAGACCAGATTTAATTGAATGTTTCAGTGTGGTACCACATTACTACGTGATCCAAACCAGAAAAAACCCAGGATCTGTTCAACAAGTATGTGGAGAATGCGAAAGTATATGTCTGATGAGGGAAAATCCCTGGCCTAACCAAGACCTAACATGCGTTACCCTCAAAATTACTCATCGAAACCAGGTTTAATCGACTGTTTCAGTGTGGTACCACATTACTACGTGATCCAAACCAGAAAAAAACTGAGGATCTGTACAACTAGTATGTGAAGAATGCGAAAGTATGAGCCTGACGAGGGCAAAGCCCAGACCTATCCCAGACATAACTTGCGTTATCATCTAAAATATTGACCGAAACCAGCTTTAATCGACTGTTTCAGTGTGGTACCATATTACTACGTGATCCAAACCAGAAAAAGCCCAGAATCTGGCCATCAACTATGAGAAATATGCGAAAGTACGAGCCTGATGAGAGCAAATCCTAGACCTAACCAAGACCTAACATGCGTCATCCTCTAAAATATTGATCGAAACAAGGTTTAATGGACCGTTTCAGTGTGGTACCACAGTACTACGTGATCCAAACCAGAAAAACCCAGGATCTGTACAACTAGTATGTGAAGAATGCGAAAGTATGAGCCTGACGAGGGCAAATCCCAGACCTATCCCAGACCTACCTTGCGTTGTCCTCTAAAATATTGATGGAAACCAGGTTTGATGGAGTGTTTCAGTGTGGTACCACATTACTACGTGATCCAAACCAGAAGACGCCCAGAATCTGGCCATCAACTATGAGAAATATGCGAAAGTACGAGCCTGAGGAGAGCAAATCGCAGACCTAACCAAGACCTAACATGCGTTATTCTCTAAAATATTGATCGAAACCAGGTTTAATGGACTGTTTCAGTGTGGTACCACATTAGTACGTGATCCAATCCAGAGAAAGCCCAGGATCTGGCCATCAAGTATGAGAAACATGCGAAAGTGTGAGCCTGATGAGGGCAAATCCCAGGCCTATCCCAGACCTAACTTGCGTTGTCCTCTAAAATATTGATGGAAACCAGGTTTAATGGACTGTTTCAGTGTGGTACCACATTACTACGTGATCCAATCCAGAAAAAGCCAGGGATCTGTTCTACAAGTATGTGAAAAATGCGAAAGTATGACCCTGATGAGGGCAAATCCCAGGTCTAACCTAGACCTAACATGCGTTAACCTCTAAAATATTGATCGAAACAAGGTTTAATGGACTGTTTCAGTGTGGTACCACATTACTACGTGATCCAAACCAGAAAAACCCAGGATCTGTTCAAAAAGTATGTGAAAAACGCGAAAGTATGTGCCTGATGACGGCAAATCCCAGACCTATCCCAGACCTAACTTGCGTTGTCCTCTAAAATAATGATGGAAACCAGGTTTAATTGAGTGTTTCAGTGTGGTACCACATTACTACGTGATCCAAACCAGAAAAACCCAGGATCTGTTCATCGAGTATGTGAAAAATGCGAAAGTATGACCCTGATGGGGGCAAATCTAAGACCTATCCCAGACCTAACTTGCGTTGTCCTCTAAAATATTGATGGAAACCAGGTTTAATTGAGTGTTTCAGTGTGGTACCACATTACTACGTGATCCAAACCAGAAAAACCCAGGATCTGTTCAAAAAGTACGTGAAAAACGCGAAAGTATGTGCCTGATGAGGGCAAATCCCAGACCTATCCAAGACCTAACATGAGTTATTCTCTAAAATATTGATCGAAACCAGGTTTAGTGGACTGTTTCAGTGTGGTACCACATTACTACGTGATTCAATCCAGAAAAAACCCACGATCTAAGCAACAAGTATGAGAAATGTGCGAAAGTACGAGCCTGATCAGAGCAAATCCCAGAACTAACGAAGACCTAACATGCGTTATCTTCTAAAATATTGATCGAAACCAGGTTTAATGGACTGTTTCAGTGTGGTACCACATTACTACGCGATCCAATCCAGAAAAAGCCCAGGATCTAGCCATGAAGTATGAGAAATATGCGAAATTATGAGCCTGATTAGGGCAAATCCTAGACCTAACCCGGACCTAACATGCGTTATCCTCTAAAATATTTATCAAGACCAGGTTTAATCGACTGTTTCAGTGTGGTACCACATTACTACGTGATCCAAACCAGAAAAAAACCCAGGATCTGTACAACTAGTATTTGAAGAATGCGAAAGTATGAGCCTGACGAGGGCAAATCCCAGACCTATCCCAGACATAACTTGCGTTATCATCTAAAATATTGACCGAAATCTGTTTTAATCGACTGTTTCAGTGTGGTACCACATTACTACGTGATCCAAATCAGAAAACGCCCAGAATCTGGCCATCAACTATGAGAAATATTTGCGAAAGTACGAGCATGATCAGAGCAAATCCCAGAACTAACCAAGACCTAACATGCGTTTTCTTCTAAAATATTGATCGAGACCAGGTTTAATGGACTGTTTCAGTGTTGTGCCACATTACTTCGTGATTCAATCCAGAAAAAGCCAGGGATCTAGCCATCAAGTAAGAGAAATATGCGAAAGTATGAGCCTGCTGAGGGCAAATCCTAGTCCTAACCCAGACCTATCACGCGTTATCCTCTAAAATATTTATCAAGACCAGGTCTAATTGAATGTTTCATTGTGGTACCACATTACTACGTGATCCAAACCAGAAAAAACCCAGGATCTGTTCAACAAGTATGTGGAGAATGCGGAAGTATGTGTCTGATGAGGGCAAATCCCAGGCCCAACATAGACATAACATGCGTTATCCTCTAAAAAATTGATCGAAACCAGGTTTAATGGACTGTTTCAGTGTGGTACCACATTAATACGTGATCCAATCCAGAAAAAGCCCAGGATCTAGCCATCAAGTATGAGAAATGTGCGAAAGTATGATCCTGATGAGGGCAAATCCTAGACCTAACCCAGACCTATCATGCGTTATCCTCTAAAATATTTATCAAGACCAGGTCTAATTGAATGTTTCAGTGTGGTACCACATTACTACGTGATCCAAACCAGAAAAAACCCAGGATCTGTTCAACAAGTATGTGGAGAATGCGAAAGTATGTGTCTGATGCTGGCAAATCCCAGGCCTAACCTAACCATAACATGCGTTATCCTCTAAAATATTGATCGAAACCAGGTTTAATTGAATGTATCAGTGTGACCCCACATTACTACGTGATGCAATCCAGAAAAAGCCCAGGATCTAGCCATCAAGTATGAGAAATATGCGATAGTATGAGCCCGCTGTGGGCAAATCCTAGACCTAACCCAGACCTAACATGCGTTATCCTCTAAAATATTTATCAAGACCAGATTTAATTGAATGTTTCAGTGTGGTACCACATTACTACGTGATCCAAACCAGAAAAAACCGTGGATCCGTTCAACATGTATGTGAAGAATGCGAAAGTATGAGCCTGACGAGGGCAAAGCCCAGACCTAACCCAGACATAACTTGCGTTATCATCTAAAATATTGACCGAAACCTGCTTTAATCAACTGTTTCAGTGTGGTACCATATTACTACGTGATCCAAACCAGAAAAAACCCAGGATCTGTTCAACAAGTATGTGGAGAATGCGAAAGTATGTGTCAGATGAGGGCAAATCCCAGGCCCAACCTAGACATAACATGCGTTATCCTCTAAAATATTGATCGAAACCAGGTTTAATGGACTGTTTCAGTGTGGTACCACGTTACTACGTGATCCAAACCAGAAAAAACCCAGGATCTGTTCAACAAATATGTGGAGAATGCGAAAGTATGTGTCTGATGATGGCAAATCCCAGGCCTAACCTAACCATAACATGCGTTATCCTCTAAAATATTGATCGAAACCAGGTTTAATTGAATGTTTCAGTGTGATACCACATTACTACGTGATCCAAACCAGAAAAAACCCAGAAGCGTTCAACAAGTACGTGAAAAACGCGAAACTATGAGTCTGATGAGGGCAAATCCCAGACATATCTCCGACATAACATGCGTTATCCTCTAAAATATTGATCGAAACCAGGTTTAATGGACTGTTTCGGTGTGGCACCACATTACTACGTGATCCAAACCAGAAAAAACTCAGAATCTGTTCAACAAGTACGTGAAAAACGCGAAACTATGGGCCTGATGACGGCAAATCCCAGACCTATCTTCGACATTACATGCGTTATCCTCTAAAATATTGATCGAAACCAGGCTTAATGGACTGTTTCAGTGTGGTACCACATTACTACGTGATCCAAACCAGAAAAAACCCTGGATCTGTTCAACAAGTATATGGAGAATGCGAAAGTATGTGCCTGATGAGGGCAAATCCCGGAACTATCCCAGACCTAGCTTGCGTTATCCTCTAAAATATTGATCGAAACCTGGTTTAATTTACTGTTTCAGTGTGGTACCACATTACTACGTGATCCAATCCAGAAAAAGCCCAGGATCTAGCCATGAAGTACGCGAAATATGCGAAATTATGTGCCTGATTAGGGCAAATCCTAGACCTAACCCAGACCAAACATGCGTTATCCTCTAAAATATTTATCAAGACCGGGTTTAATCGACTGTTTCAGTGTGGTACCACATTGCTACGTGATCCAAACCAGAAAAAACCCAGGATCCGTTCAACAAGTATGTGAAAAACGCGAAACAATGAGCCTGATGATGGCAAATCCCAGACCTATCCCAGACCTAACATGCGTTATCCTCTTAAATATTGATCGAAACCAGGTTTAATCACCTGTTTCAATGTGGTACCACATTACTACCTTATCCAAACCAGAAGACCACCCAGGATCTGATTAACAGGTATGTGTAGAACGCGAAAATATGTGTCTGATGAGGGCAAATCCCCGGCCTAAACTAGACATAACATGCGTTATCCTCTAAAATATTGATCGAAACCAGGTTTAATGGACTGTTTCAGTGTGGTACCACATTACTACCTGATGCAAACCAGAAAAATACCCAGGATCTGATTAACAGGTATGTGTAGAACGCGAAAATATGTGTCTGATGAGGGCAAATCCCCGGCCTAAACTAGACATAACATGAGTTATCCTCTAAAATATTGATCGAAACCTGGTTTAATGGACTGTTTCAGTGTGGTACCACATTACTACGTGATCCAAACCAGAAAAAGCCCAGGATCTGGCCAACAAGTATGGGAAATATGCGAAAGTATGAGCCTGACGAGGGCAAATCCCAGAACTATCCCTGACATAACATGCGTTATCCTCTAAAATATTGATCGAAACCAGGTTTAATGGACTGTTTCAGTGTGGTACCACATTACTACCTGATGCAAACCAGAAAAATACCCAGGATCTGATTAACAGGTATGTGTAGAACGCGAAAATATGTGTCTGATGAGGGCAAATCCCCGGCCTAAACTAGACATAACATGAGTTATCCTCTAAAATATTGATCGAAACCTGGTTTAATGGACTGTTTCAGTGTGGTACCACATTACTACGTGATCCAAACCAGAAAAAACCCAGGATCTGTTCAACAAGTATGTGGAGAATGCGAAAGTATGTGTCTTATGATGGCAAATCCCAGGCCTAACCTAACCATAACATGCGTTATCCTCTAAAATATTGATCGAAACCAGGTTTAATTGAATGCTTCAGTGTGATACCACATTACTACCTGATCCAATCCAGAAAAAGCCCAGGATCTAGCCATCAAGTATGAGAAATATGCGATAGTATGAGCCCGCTGAGGGCAAATCCTAGACCTAACCCAGACCTAACATGCGTTATCCTCTAAAATATTTATCAAGACCAGATTTAATTGAACGTATCAGTGTGGTACCACATTAGTACGTGATCCAAACCAGAAAAAACCGAGGATCTGTTCAACAAGTATGTGGAGAATGCGAAAGTATGTGTCTGATGAGGGCAAATCCCAGGCCTAACCTAGACAAAACATGCGTTATCCTCTAAAATATTCATCGAAACCAGGTTCAATGGACTGGTTCATTGTGGTACCACATTACTACGGGATCCAAACGAGAATATGGCCAGAATCTGGCCAACAAGTATGAGAAATATGCGAAAGTACGAGCCTGATGAGAGCAAATCCCAGACCTAACCGAGACCTAACATGAGTTATTCTCTAAAATATTCATCGAAACCAGGTTTAATGGACTTATTCAGTGTGGTACCACATTACTACGTGATCGAAACCAGAAAAAACCCTGGATCCGTTTAACATGTATGTGAAGAATGCGAAAGTATGTGTCTGATGAGGGAAAATCCCAGGCCTAACCTAGACCTAACATGCGTTACCCTCAAAATTATTGATCGAAACCAGGTTTGATCGACTGTTTCATTGTGGTACCACATTACTACGTGATCCAGACCAGAAAAAAACCCAGGATCTGATTAACAGGTATGTGTAGAACGCGAAAATATGTGTCTGATGAGGGCAAATCCCCGGCCTAAACTAGACATAACATGCGTTACCCTCAAAAATATTGATCGAAACCTGTTTTAATCGACTGTTTCAGTGTGGTACCACATTACTACGTGATCCAAACCAGAAAAAGCCCAGAATCTGGCCATCAACTATGAGAAATATGCGAAAGTACGAGCCTGATGAGAGCAAATCCCTGTCCTAACCAAGACCTAACATGCGTTATTCTCTAAAATATTGATCGAAACCAGGTTTAATGGACAGTTTCAGTGTGGTACCACATTACTACGTGATCCAAACCAGAAAAAACCCAGGATCTGGTCAACAAGTATGTGGAGAATGCGAAAGTATGAGCCTGACGAGGGCAAATCCCAGCCCTATCCCAGACATAACATGCGTTATCCTCTAAAATATTGACCGAAACCAGGTTTAATGGACTGTTGCAGTGTGGTAACACATTACTACCTGATCCAATCCAGAAAAATACCCAGGATCTGATTAACAGGTATGTGTAGAACGCGAAAATATGTGTCTGATGAGGGCAAATCCCCGACCTAAACTAGACATAACATGCGTTACCCTCTAAAATATTGATCGAAACCAGGTTTAATGGACTGTTTCAGTGTGGTACCACATTACTACGTGATCCAAACCAGAAAAAGCCCAGGATCTGGCCATCAAGTATGAGAAATATGCGAAAGTATGAGCCTGCTGAGAGCAAATCCTAGACCTAACCCAGACCTAACATGCGTTATCCTCTAAACTATTTATCAAGACCAGATTTAATTGAATGTTTCAGTGTGGTACCACATTACTACGTGATCCAAACCAGAAAAAACCCAGGACCTGTTTAACAAGTATGTGGAGAATGCGAAAGTATATGTCTGATGAGGACAAATCCCAGACCTAACCCAGACCTAGCATGAGTTATTCTCTAAAATATTCATCGAAACCAGGTTTGATGGACTTTTTCGTTGTGGTACCACATTATTACGTGATCCAAACCAGAGAAAACCCAGGATCCGTTCAACAAGTATGTGAAGAATGCGAGAGTATGTGTCTCAGGGAAAATCCCAGGCCTAACCTAGACCTAACTTGCGTTATCCTCTAAAATATTGACCGAAACCATGTTTAATGGACTGTTGCAGTGTGGTAACACATTACTACCTGATCCAAACCAGAAAAATACCCAGGATCTGATTAACAGGTATGTGTAGAACGCGAAAATATGTGTCTGATGAGGGCAAATCCCCGACCTAAACTAGACATAACATGCGTTACCCTCTAAAATATTGATCGAAACCAGGTTTAATGGACTGTTGCAGTGTGGTACCGCATTACTACGTGATCCAAACCAGAAAAAACTCAGGATATGTTCAACAAGTATGTGAAGAATGCGAAAGTATGTGTCTGATGAGGGAAAATCCCAACCCTAACAACGACCTAACATGCGTTATCCTCAAAAATATTGATCGAAACCACGTTTAATGGACTGTTTCAGTGTGGTACCACATTACTACATGATCCAAACCAGAAAAATACCCAGGATCTGATTAACAGGTATGTGTAGAACGCGAAAATGTGTGTCTGATGAGGGCAAATCTCCGGCCTAAACTAGACATAACATGCGTTATCCTCTAAAATATTGATCGAAACCAGGTTTAATGGACTGTTTCAGTGTGGTACCACATTACTACGTGATCCGAACCAGAAAAAGCCCAGGATCTGGCCATCAAGTATGAGAGATATGCGAAAGTATGAGCCTGCTGAGGGCAAATCCTAGACCTAACCCAGACCTAACATGCGTTATCCTCTAAAATATTGATCGAGACCAGGTTTAATGGACTGTTTCAGTGTGGTACCACATTACTACGTGATCCAAACCAGAAAAAACCCAGGATCTGTTCAACAAGTATGTGAAGAATGCGAAAGTATGTGTCTGATGAGGGAAAATCCCAGGCCTGACCTAGACCTAACTTGCGTTATCTTCTAAAATATTGATCGAAACCAGGTTTAATGGACTGTTTCAGTGTGGTACCACATTACTACGTGATCCAAACCAGAAAAAACCCAGGATCTGTTTAACAAGTATGTGGAGAATGCGAATATATGTGTCTGATGAGGGCAAATCCCAAGCCCAACCTAGACATAACATGCGTTATCCTCTAAAATATTGATCGAAACCAGGTTTAATTTACTGTATCAGTGTGGCACCACATTACTACGTGATCCAATCCAGAAAACGCCCAGGATCTAGCCATGGAGTTTGAGAAATATGCGAAATTATGAGCCTGATTAGGGCAAATCCTAGACCTAACCCAGACCTAACATGCGTTATCCTCTAAAATATTGATCGAAACCAGGTTTAATGGACTGTTTCAGTGTGGTACCACATTACTACGTGATCCAAACCAGAAAAAACCCAGAATCTGTTTTACAAGTATGTGGAGAATGCGAAAGTATGTGTCTGATGAGGGCAAATCCCAGGCCCAACCTAGACATAACATGCGTTATCCTCTAAAATATTGATCGAAACCAGGATTAATTGACTCTTTCAGTGTGGTACCGCATTACTACGTGATCCAAACCAGAAATAGCCAGGGATCTGTTCAACAAGTATGTGAAAAATGCGAAAATATTACCCTGATGAGGGCAAATCCCGGACCTATCCCAGACCTAACTTGCGTTATCCTCTAAAATATTGATCGAAACCAGGTTTAATTTACTGTTTCAGTGTGGACCACATTACTACGTGATCCAATCCAGAAAACGCCCAGGATCTAGCCATGGAGTTTGAGAAATATGCGAAATTATGAGCCTGATTAGGGCAAATCCTAGACCTAACCCAGACCTAACATGCGTTATCCTCAAAAATATTGATCGAAACCAGGTTTAATTGAATGTTTCAGTGTGGTACCGCATTACTACGTGATCCAAACGAGAAAAAGCCCAGAATCTGGCCATCAACTATGAGAAATATGCGAAAGTACGAGCCTGATGTGAGCAAATCCCTGTCCTAACCAAGACCTAACATGCGTTATTCTCTAAAATATTGATCGAAACCAGGTTTAATGGACAGTTTCAGTGTGGTACCACATTACTACGTGATCCAAACCAGAAAAAACCCAGGATCTGGTCAACAAGTATGTGGAGAATGCGAAAGTATGAGCCTGACGAGGGCAAATCCCAGACCTATCCCAGACATAACATGCGTTATCCTCTAAAATATTGACCGAAACCAGGTTTAATGGACTGTTGCAGTGTGGTAACACATTACTACCTGATCCAAACCAGAAAAATACCCAGGATCTGATTAACAGGTATGTGTAGAACGCGAAAATATGTGTCTGATGAGGGCAAATCCCCGACCTAAACTAGACATAACATGCGTTACCCTCTAAAATATTGATCGAAACCAGGTTTAATGGACTGTTTCGGTGTGGTACCATATTACTACGTGATCCAAACCAGAAAAAGCCCAGGATCTGGCCATCAAGTATGAGAAATATGCGAAAGTATGAGCCTGCTGGGAGCAAATCCTAGACCTAACCCAGACCTAACATGCGCTATCCTCTAAACTATTTATCAAGACCAGATTTAATTGAATGTTTCAGTGTGGTACCACATTACTACGTGATCCAAACCAGAAAAAACCCAGGACCTGTTTAACAAGTATGTGGAGAATGCGAAAGTATATGTCTGATGAGGACAAATCCCAGACCTAACCTAGACCTAACATGAGTTATTCTCTAAAATATTCATCGAAACCAGGTTTAATGGACTTTTTCGTTGTGGTACCACATTATTACGTGATCCAAACCAGAGAAAACCCAGGATCCGTTCATCAAGTATGTGAAGAATGCGAGAGTATGTGTCTCAGGGAAAATCCCAGGCCTAACCTAGACCTAACTTGCGTTATCCTCTAAAATATTGACCGAAACCAGGTTTAATGGACTGTTGCAGTGTGGTAACACATTACTACCTGATCCAAACCAGAAAAATACCCAGGATCTGATTAACAGGTATGTGTAGAACGCGAAAATATGTGTCTGATGAGGGCAAATCCCCGGCCTAAACTAGACATAACATGCGTTACCCTCAAAAATATTGATCGAAACCTGTTTTAATCGACTGTTTCAGTGAGGTACCACATTACTACGTGATCCAAACCAGAAACAGCCCAGAATCTGGCCATCAACTATGAGAAATATGCGAAAGTACGAGCCTGCTGAGGGCAAATCCTAGACCTAACCCAGACCTAACATGCGTTATCCTCTAAAATATTGATCGAGACCAGGTTTAATGGACTGTTTCAGTGTGGTACCACATTACTACGTGATCCAAACCAGAAAAAACCCAGGATCTGTTTAACAAGTATGTGGAGAATGCGAATATATGTATCTGATGAGGGCAAATCCCAAGCCCAACCTAGACATAACATGCGTTATCCTCTAAAATATTGATCGAAACCAGGTTTAATGGACTGTTTCAGTGTGGTACCACATTACTACGTGATCCAAACCAGAAAAAACCCAGGATCTGTTTAACAAGTATGTGGAGAAGGCGAATATATGTGTCTGATGAGGGCAAATCCCAAGCCCAACCTAGACATAACATGCGTTATCCTCTAAAATATTGATCGAAACCAGGTTTAATTTACTGTATCAGTGTGGCACCACATTACTACGTGATCCAATCCAGAAAACGCCCAGGATCTAGCCATGGAGTTTGAGAAATATGCGAAATTATGAGCCTGATTAGGGCAAATCCTAGACCTAACCCAGACCTAACATGCGTTATCCTCTAAAATATTGATCGAAACCAGGTTTAATGGACTGTTTCAGTGTGGTACCACATTACTACGTGATCCAATCCAGAAAAAGCCCAGGATCTGGCCATCAAGTATGAGAATTATGCGAAAGTATGAGCCTGCTGAGGGCAAATCCTAGACCTAACCCAGACCTAACATGCGTTATCCTCTAAAATATTGATCGAAACCAGGTTTAATGGACTGTTTCAGTGTGGTACCACATTACTACGTGATCCAAACCAGAAAAAACCCAGGATCTGTTCAACAAGTATGTGAAGAATGCGAAAGTATGTGTCTGATGAGGGAAAATCCCAGGCCTAACCTAGACCTAACTTTCGTTATCCTCTAAAATATTTATCAAGACCAGATTTAATTGAATGTCTCAGTGTGGTACCACATTACTGCGTGATCCAAACCAGAAAAAACCCAGAATCTGTTTAACAAGTATGTGGAGAATGCGAAAGTATGTGTCTGATGACGGCAAATCCCAAGCCCAACCTAGACATAACATGTGTTATCCTCTAAAATATTGATCGAAACCAGGTTTAATTGACTGTTTCAGTGTGGTACCACATTACTACGTAATCCAAACCAGAAATAGCCAGGGATCTGTTCAACAAGTATGTGAAAAATGCGAAAATATGACCCTGATGAGGGCAAATCCCGGACCTATCCCAGACCTAACTTGCGTTATCCTCTAAAATATTGATCGAAACCAGGTTTAATTTACTGTTTCAGTGTGGCACCACATTACTACGTGATCCAATCCAGAAAAAGCCCAGGATCTGCTTAACAAGTTTGTGGAGAATGCGAAAGTATGTGTCTGATGAGGGCAAATCCCAGGCCCAACCTAGACAAAACATGCGTTATCCTCTAAAATATTGATCGAAACCAGGTTTAATGGACTGTTTCAGTGTGGTACCACATTACTACGTGATCCAAACCAGAAAAAGCCCAGGATCTGGCCATCAAGTATGAGAATTATGCGAAATTATGACCCTGATGAGGGCAAATCCTAGACCTAACCCAGACCTAACATGCGTTATCCTCTAAAATATTTATCAAGACCAGATTTAATTGAATGTTTCAGTGTGGTACCGCATTACTACGTGATCCAAACCAGAAAAAACCCAGGTTCCGTTCAACATGTATGTGGAGAATGCGAAAGTATGTGTCTGATGAGGGAAAATCCCTGGCCTAACCAAGACCTAACATGCGTTATCCTCAAAAATATTGATCGAAGCCAGGTATAATCGACTGTTTCAGTGTGGTAACACATTACTACCTGATCCGAACCAGAAAAATACCCAGGATCTGTTTAACAGGTATGTGTAGAACGCGAAAATATGTGTCTGATGAGGGCAAATCCCCGGCCTAAAATAGACATAACATGCGTTATCCTCTAAAATATTGATCGAAACCAGGTTTAATGGACTGTTTCAGTGTGGTACCACATTACTACGTGATCCAAACCAGAAAAAACCCAGGGTCTGGTCAACAAGTATGTGGAGAATGCGAAAGTATGAGCCTGACGAGGGCAAATCCCAGACCTATCCCAGACATAACATGCGTTATCCTCTAAAATATTGATCGAAACCAGGTTTAATGGACTGTTTCAGTGTGGTACCACATTACTACCGGATCCAAACCAGAAAAAGCCCAGAATCTAGCCATCAAGTATGAGAAATATGCGAAAGTATGAGCCTGCTGAGGGCAAATCCTAGACCTAACCCAGACCTAACATGCGTTATCCTCTAAAATATTTATCAAGACCAGATTTAATTGAATGTTTCAGTGTGGCACCACATTACTACGTGATCCAAACCAGAAAAAACCCAGGATCTGTTTAACAAGTATGTGGAGAATGCGAAAATATGTGTCTGATGAGGGCAAATCCCAGGCCCAACTTAGACATAACATGCGTTATCCTCTAAAATATTGATCGAAACCAGGTTTAATGGACTGTTCCAGTGTGGTACCACATTACTACGTGATCCAGTCCAGAAAAAGCCCAGGATCTGGCCATCAAGTATGAGAAATATGCGAAAGTGTGAGCCTGCTGAGGGCAATTCCTAGACCTAACCCAGACCTAACATGCGTTTTCCTCTAAAATATTTATCAAGACCAGATTTAATTGAATGTTTAAGTGTGGTACCACATTACTACGTGATCCAAACCAGAAAAAACCCACGATCTGTTTAAGAAGTATGTGGAGAATGCGAAAGTATGTGTCTGATGAGGGCAAATCCCAGGCTCAACCTAGACATAACATGCGTTATCCTCTAAAATATTGATCAAAACCAGGTTTAATTGACTCTTCCAGTGTGGTACCACATTACTACGTGATCGAAACCAGAAATAGCCTGTGATCTGTTCAACAAGTATGTGAAAAATGCGAAAATATGACCCTGATGAGGGCAAATCCCGGATCTATCCCAGACCTAACTTGCGTTATCCTCTAAAATATTCATCGAAACCAGGTTTAATTTACTGTTTCAGTGTGGTACCACATTACTACGTGATCCAATCCAGAAAAAGCCCAGGATCTAGCCATGGAGTTTGAGAAATAAGCGAAATTATGACCCTGATGAGGGCAAATCCCGGACCTATCCCAGACCTAACTTGCGTTATCCTCTAAAATATTGATCGAAACCAGGTTTAATTGACTGTTTCAGTGTGGTACCACATTACTACGTTATCCAAACCAGAAATAGCCAGGGATCTGTTCAACAAGTATGTGAAAAATGCGAAAATATGACCCTGATGAGGGCAAATCCCACGTCCAACCGAGACATAACATGCGTTATCCTCTAAAATATTGATCGAAACCAGGTTTAATGGACTGTTTCAGAGTGGTACCCCATTATTACGTGATCCAAACCAGAAATAGCCAGGGATCTGTTCAACAAGTATGTGAAAAGTGCGAAAATATGACCCTGATGAGGGCAAATCCCAGTCCTATCCCAGACCTAACTTGCGTTGTCCTCTAAAATATTGATGGAAACCAGGTTTAATTGAATGTTTCAGTGTGGTACCACATTACTACGTGATCCAAACCAGAAAAAACCCAGGATCTGTTTAACAAGTATGTGGAGAATGCGAAAGTATGTGTCTGATGAGGGAAAATCCCAGGACCAACCTAGACATAATATGCGTTATCCTATAAAATATTGATGGAAACCAGGTTTAATGGACTGTTTCAGTGTGGTACCACATTACTACGTGATCCAAACCAGAAAAAACCCAGGATCTGTTTAACAAGTATGTGGAGAATGCGAAAATATGTGTCTGATGAGGGCAAATCCCAGGCCCAACCTAGACATAACATGCGTTATCCTCTAAAATATTGATCGAAACCAGGTTTAATTGACTCTTTCAGTGTGGTACCACATTACTATGTGATCCAAACCAGAAATAGCCAGGGATCTGTTCAACAAGTATGTGAAAAATGCGAAAATATGACCCTGATGAGGGCAAATCCCGGACCTATCCCAGACCTAACTTGCGTTATCCTCAAAAATATTGATCGAAACCAGGTTCAATAGAACGTTTCAGTGTGGTACCTTATTACTACGTGATCCAAACCAGAAAAAACCCAGGATCCGTTCAACAAGTATGTGGAGAATGCGAAAGCATGTGTCTGGTGAGGGCAAATCCCCGGCCTAAACTAGACATAACATGCGTTATCCTCTAAAATAGTGATCGAAACCAGGTTTAATGGACTGTTTCAGTGTGGTACCACATTACTACCGGATCCAAACCAGAAAAATTCCCAGGATCTGCTAAACAGGTATGTGGAGAATGCGAAAGTATGTGTCTGACGAGGGTAAATCCTAGGCCCAACCTAGACAAAACATGCGTTATCCTCTAAAATATTGATCGAGACCAGGTTTAATTGACTGTTTCAGTGTGGTACCATATTACTACGTGATCCAAACCAGAAATAGCCAGGGATCTGTTCAACAAGTATGTGAAAAATGCGAAAATATGACCCTGATGAGCGCAAATCCCGGACCTATCCCAGACCTAACTTGCGTTATCCTCTAAAATATTGATCGAAACCAAGTTTAATGGACTGTTCCAGTGTGGTTCCACATTACTACGTGATCCAGTCCAGAAAAAGCCCAGGATCTGGCCATCAAGTATGAGAAATATGCGAAAGTATGAGCTTGCTGAGGGCAAATCCTAGACCTAACCCAGACCTAACATGCGTTTTCCTCTAAAATATTTATCAAGACCAGATTTAATTGAATGTTTCAGTGTGGTACCACATTACTACGTGATCCAAACCAGAAAAAACCCACGATCTGTTTAACAAGTATGAGGAGAATGCGAAAGTATGTGTCTGATGAGGGCAAATCCCAGGCTCAACCTAGACATAACATGCGTTATCCTCTAAAATATTGATCGAAACCAGGCTTAATTGACTCTTTCAGTGTGGTACCACATTACTACGTGATGGAAACTAGAAATAGCCTGGGATCTGTTCAACAAGTGTGTGAAAAATGCGAAAATATGACCCTGATGAGGGCAAATCCCGGATCTATCCCAGACCTAACTTGCGTTATCCTCTAAAATATTGATCGAAACCAGGTTTAATTTACTGTTTCAGTGTGGTACCACATTACTACGTGATCCAATCCAGAACAAGCCCAGGATCTAGCCATGGAGTTTGAGAAATAAGCGAAATTATGACCCTGATGAGGGCAAATCCCGGACCTATCCCAGACCTAACTTGCGTTATCCTCTAAAATATTGATCGAAACCAGGTTTAATTGACTGTTTCAGTGTGGTACCACATTATTACGTGATCCAAACCAGAAATAGCCAGGGATCTGTTCAACAAGAATGTGAAAAGTGCGAAAATATGACCCTGATGAGGGCAAATCCCAGTCCTATCCCAGACCTAACTTGCGTTGTCCTCTAAAATATTGATGGAAACCAGGTTTAATTGAATGTTTCAGTGTGGTACCACATTACTACGTGATCCAAACCAGAAAAAACCCAGGGTCTGTTTAACAAGTATGTGGAGAATGCGAAAGTATGTGTCTGATGAGGGAAAATCCCAGGCCTAACCAAGACCTAACATGCGTTATCCTCAAAAATATTGATCGAAACCTGGTTTAATCGACTGTTTCAGTGTGGTACCACATTACCACCTGATCCAAAACAGAAAAATACCCTGGATCTGTTTAACAGGTATGTGTAGAACGCGAAAATATGTGTCTGATGAGGGCAAATCCCAAGCCCAACCTAGACATAACATGCGTTATCCTCTAAAATATTGATCGGAACCAGGTTTAATTGACTGTTTCAGTGTGGTACCACATTACTACGTAATCCAAACCAGAAATAGCCAGGGATCTGTTCAACAAGTATGTGAAAAATGCGAAAATATTACTCTGATCAGGTCAAATCCCGGACCTATCCCAGACATAACATGCGTTATCCCCTAAAATATTGATCGAAACCAGGTTTAATTGACTGTTTCAGTGTGGTACCACATTACTACGTGATCCAAACCAGAAATAGCCAGGGATCTGTTCAACAAGTATGAGAAATATGCGAAAGTACGAGCCTGATGAGAGCAAATCCCAGACCTGACCTAGATCTAACATGAGTCATTCTCTAAAATATTCATCGAATCCAGGTTTAATGGACTTTTTCAGTGTGGTACCACATTACTACGTGTTCCAAACCAGAAAAAAACCCAGGATCCGTTCAACAAGTATGTGAAGAATGCGAAAGTATGTGTCTGATGAGGGAAAATCCCAGGCCTAACCTAGACCTAACTTGCGTTATCCTCTAAAATATTGATCGAAACCAGGTTTAATGGACTGTTTCAGTGTGGTACCACATTACTACGTGATCCATACCAGAAAAAACCCAGGATCTGTTCAACAAGTATGTGAAGTATGCGAAAGTATGAGCCTGCTGAGGACAAATCCTAGACCTAACCCAGACCTAACATGCGTTATCCTCTAAAATATTTATCAACACCAGATTTAATTGTATGTTTCAGTGTGGTACCACATTTCTACGCGATCCAAACCAGAAAAAACCCAGGATCTCGTCAACAAGTATGTGGAGAATGCGAAAGTATGAGCCTGACGAGGGCAAATCCCAGACCTATCCCAGACATAACATGCGTTATCCTCTAAAATATTGATGGAAACCAGGTTTAATAGACTGTTTCAGTGTGGCACCACATTACTACGTGATCCAAACCAGAAAAAGCCCAGGATCTGGCCATCAAGTATGAGAAATATGCGAAAGTATGAGCCTGCTGAGGGCAAATCCTAGACCTAACCCAGACCTAACATGCGTTATCCTCTAAAATATTGATCGAGACCAGGTTTAATGGACTGTTTCAGTGTGGTACCACATTACTACGTGATCCAAACCAGAAAAAACCCAGGATCTGTTCAACAAGTATGTGAAGAATGCGAAAGTATGTTTCTGATGAGGGAAAATCCCAGGCCTAACCTAGACCTAACTTGCGTTATCCTCTAAAATATTGATCGAAACCAGGTTTAATGGACTGTTTCAGTGCGGTACCACATTACTACGTGATCCAAACCAGAAAAAACCCAGGATCTCGTCAACAAGTATGTGGAGAATGCGAAAGTATGTGTCTGATGAGGGAAAATCCCAACCCTAACAAAAACCTAACATGCGTTATCCTCAATAATATTGATCGAAACCAGGTTTAATGGACTGTTTCAGTGTGGTACCACATTACTACGTGATCCAAACCAGAAAAAACCCAGGATCTGTTTAACAAGTATGTGTAGAACGCGAAAATATGTGTCTGATGAGGGCAAATCCCCGACCTAAACTAGACATAACATGCGTTACCCTCTAAAATATTGATCGAAACCAGGTTTAATGGACTGTTTCGGTGTGGTACCATATTACTACGTGATCCAAACCAGAAAAAGCCCAGGATCTGGCCATCAAGTATGAGAAATATGCGAAAGTATGAGCCTGCTGGGAGCAAATCCTAGACCTAACCCAGACCTAACATGCGCTATCCTCTAAACTATTTATCAAGACCAGATTTAATTGAATGTTTCAGTGTGGTACCACATTACTACGTGATCCAAACCAGAAAAAACCCAGGACCTGTTTAACAAGTATGTGGAGAATGCGAAAGTATATGTCTGATGAGGACAAATCCCAGACCTAACCTAGACCTAACATGAGTTATTCTCTAAAATATTCATCGAAACCAGGTTTAATGGACTTTTTCGTTGTGGTACCACATTATTACGTGATCCAAACCAGAGAAAACCCAGGATCCGTTCATCAAGTATGTGAAGAATGCGAGAGTATGTGTCTCAGGGAAAATCCCAGGCCTAACCTAGACCTAACTTGCGTTATCCTCTAAAATATTGACCGAAACCAGGTTTAATGGACTGTTGCAGTGTGGTAACACATTACTACCTGATCCAAACCAGAAAAATACCCAGGATCTGATTAACAGGTATGTGTAGAACGCGAAAATATGTGTCTGATGAGGGCAAATCCCCGGCCTAAACTAGACATAACATGCGTTACCCTCAAAAATATTGATCGAAACCTGTTTTAATCGACTGTTTCAGTGAGGTACCACATTACTACGTGATCCAAACCAGAAACAGCCCAGAATCTGGCCATCAACTATGAGAAATATGCGAAAGTACGAGCCTGCTGAGGGCAAATCCTAGACCTAACCCAGACCTAACATGCGTTATCCTCTAAAATATTGATCGAAACCAGGTTTAATGGACTGTTTCAGTGTGGTACCACATTACTACGTGATCCAAACCAGAAAAAACCCAGGATCTGTTCAACAAGTATGTGAAGAATGCGAAAGTATGTGTCTGATGAGGGAAAATCCCAGGCCTAACCTAGACCTAACTTTCGTTATCCTCTAAAATATTTATCAAGACCAGATTTAATTGAATGTTTCAGTGTGGTACCACATTACTGCGTGATCCAAACCAGAAAAAACCCAGAATCTGTTTAACAAGTATGTGGAGAATGCGAAAGTATGTGTCTGATGACGGCAAATCCCAAGCCCAACCTAGACATAACATGTGTTATCCTCTAAAATATTGATCGAAACCAGGTTTAATTGACTGTTTCAGTGTGGTACCACATTACTACGTAATCCAAACCAGAAATAGCCAGGGATCTGTTCAACAAGTATGTGAAAAATGCGAAAATATGACCCTGATGAGGGCAAATCCCGGACCTATCCCAGACCTAACTTGCGTTATCCTCTAAAATATTGATCGAAACCAGGTTTAATTTACTGTTTCAGTGTGGCACCACATTACTACGTGATCCAATCCAGAAAAAGCCCAGGATCTGCTTAACAAGTTTGTGGAGAATGCGAAAGTATGTGTCTGATGAGGGCAAATCCCAGGCCCAACCTAGACAAAACATGCGTTATCCTCTAAAATATTGATCGAAACCAGGTTTAATGGACTGTTTCAGTGTGGTACCACATTACTACGTGATCCAAACCAGAAAAAGCCCAGGATCTGGCCATCAAGTATGAGAATTATGCGAAATTATGACCCTGATGAGGGCAAATCCTAGACCTAACCCAGACCTAACATGCGTTATCCTCTAAAATATTTATCAAGACCAGATTTAATTGAATGTTTCAGTGTGGTACCGCATTACTACGTGATCCAAACCAGAAAAAACCCAGGTTCCGTTCAACATGTATGTGGAGAATGCGAAAGTATGTGTCTGATGAGGGAAAATCCCTGGCCTAACCAAGACCTAACATGCGTTATCCTCAAAAATATTGATCGAAGCCAGGTATAATCGACTGTTTCAGTGTGGTAACACATTACTACCTGATCCGAACCAGAAAAATACCCAGGATCTGTTTAACAGGTATGTGTAGAACGCGAAAATATGTGTCTGATGAGGGCAAATCCCCGGCCTAAAATAGACATAACATGCGTTATCCTCTAAAATATTGATCGAAACCAGGTTTAATGGACTGTTTCAGTGTGGTACCACATTACTACGTGATCCAAACCAGAAAAAACCCAGGGTCTGGTCAACAAGTATGTGGAGAATGCGAAAGTATGAGCCTGACGAGGGCAAATCCCAGACCTATCCCAGACATAACATGCGTTATCCTCTAAAATATTGATCGAAACCAGGTTTAATGGACTGTTTCAGTGTGGTACCACATTACTACCGGATCCAAACCAGAAAAAGCCCAGAATCTAGCCATGAAGTATGAGAAATATGCGAAAGTATGAGCCTGCTGAGGGCAAATCCTAGACCTAACCCAGACCTAACATGCGTTATCCTCTAAAATATTTATCAAGACCAGATTTAATTGAATGTTTCAGTGTGGCACCACATTACTACGTGATCCAAACCAGAAAAAACCCAGGATCTGTTTAACAAGTATGTGGAGAATGCGAAAATATGTGTCTGATGAGGGCAAATCCCAGGCCCAACTTAGACATAACATGCGTTATCCTCTAAAATATTGATCGAAACCAGGTTTAATGGACTGTTCCAGTGTGGTACCACATTACTACGTGATCCAGTCCAGAAAAAGCCCAGGATCTGGCCATCAAGTATGAGAAATATGCGAAAGTGTGAGCCTGCTGAGGGCAATTCCTAGACCTAACCCAGACCTAACATGCGTTTTCCTCTAAAATATTTATCAAGACCAGATTTAATTGAATGTTTAAGTGTGGTACCACATTACTACGTGATCCAAACCAGAAAAAACCCACGATCTGTTTAAGAAGTATGTGGAGAATGCGAAAGTATGTGTCTGATGAGGGCAAATCCCAGGCTCAACCTAGACATAACATGCGTTATCCTCTAAAATATTGATCAAAACCAGGTTTAATTGACTCTTCCAGTGTGGTACCACATTACTACGTGATCGAAACCAGAAATAGCCTGTGATCTGTTCAACAAGTATGTGAAAAATGCGAAAATATGACCCTGATGAGGGCAAATCCCGGATCTATCCCAGACCTAACTTGCGTTATCCTCTAAAATATTCATCGAAACCAGGTTTAATTTACTGTTTCAGTGTGGTACCACATTACTACGTGATCCAATCCAGAAAAAGCCCAGGATCTAGCCATGGAGTTTGAGAAATAAGCGAAATTATGACCCTGATGAGGGCAAATCCCGGACCTATCCCAGACCTAACTTGCGTTATCCTCTAAAATATTGATCGAAACCAGGTTTAATTGACTGTTTCAGTGTGGTACCACATTACTACGTTATCCAAACCAGAAATAGCCAGGGATCTGTTCAACAAGTATGTGAAAAATGCGAAAATATGACCCTGATGAGGGCAAATCCCACGTCCAACCGAGACATAACATGCGTTATCCTCTAAAATATTGATCGAAACCAGGTTTAATGGACTGTTTCAGAGTGGTACCCCATTATTACGTGATCCAAACCAGAAATAGCCAGGGATCTGTTCAACAAGTATGTGAAAAGTGCGAAAATATGACCCTGATGAGGGCAAATCCCAGTCCTATCCCAGACCTAACTTGCGTTGTCCTCTAAAATATTGATGGAAACCAGGTTTAATTGAATGTTTCAGTGTGGTACCACATTACTACGTGATCCAAACCAGAAAAAACCCAGGATCTGTTTAACAAGTATGTGGAGAATGCGAAAGTATGTGTCTGATGAGGGAAAATCCCAGGACCAACCTAGACATAATATGCGTTATCCTATAAAATATTGATGGAAACCAGGTTTAATGGACTGTTTCAGTGTGGTACCACATTACTACGTGATCCAAACCAGAAAAAACCCAGGATCTGTTTAACAAGTATGTGGAGAATGCGAAAATATGTGTCTGATGAGGGCAAATCCCAGGCCCAACCTAGACATAACATGCGTTATCCTCTAAAATATTGATCGAAACCAGGTTTAATTGACTCTTTCAGTGTGGTACCACATTACTATGTGATCCAAACCAGAAATAGCCAGGGATCTGTTCAACAAGTATGTGAAAAATGCGAAAATATGACCCTGATGAGGGCAAATCCCGGACCTATCCCAGACCTAACTTGCGTTATCCTCAAAAATATTGATCGAAACCAGGTTCAATAGAACGTTTCAGTGTGGTACCTTATTACTACGTGATCCAAACCAGAAAAAACCCAGGATCCGTTCAACAAGTATGTGGAGAATGCGAAAGCATGTGTCTGGTGAGGGCAAATCCCCGGCCTAAACTAGACATAACATGCGTTATCCTCTAAAATAGTGATCGAAACCAGGTTTAATGGACTGTTTCAGTGTGGTACCACATTACTACCTGATCCAAACCAGAAAAATTCCCAGGATCTGCTAAACAGGTATGTGGAGAATGCGAAAGTATGTGTCTGACGAGGGTAAATCCTAGGCCCAACCTAGACAAAACATGCGTTATCCTCTAAAATATTGATCGAGACCAGGTTTAATTGACTGTTTCAGTGTGGTACCATATTACTACGTGATCCAAACCAGAAATAGCCAGGGATCTGTTCAACAAGTATGTGAAAAATGCGAAAATATGACCCGGATGAGCGCAAATCCCGGACCTATCCCAGACCTAACTTGCGTTATCCTCTAAAATATTGATCGAAACCAAGTTTAATGGACTGTTCCAGTGTGGTTCCACATTACTACGTGATCCAGTCCAGAAAAAGCCCAGGATCTGGCCATCAAGTATGAGAAATATGCGAAAGTATGAGCTTGCTGAGGGCAAATCCTAGACCTAACCCAGACCTAACATGCGTTTTCCTCTAAAATATTTATCAAGACCAGATTTAATTGAATGTTTCAGTGTGGTACCACATTACTACGTGATCCAAACCAGAAAAAACCCACGATCTGTTTAACAAGTATGAGGAGAATGCGAAAGTATGTGTCTGATGAGGGCAAATCCCAGGCTCAACCTAGACATAACATGCGTTATCCTCTAAAATATTGATCGAAACCAGGCTTAATTGACTCTTTCAGTGTGGTACCACATTACTACGTGATGGAAACTAGAAATAGCCTGGGATCTGTTCAACAAGTGTGTGAAAAATGCGAAAATATGACCCTGATGAGGGCAAATCCCGGATCTATCCCAGACCTAACTTGCGTTATCCTCTAAAATATTGATCGAAACCAGGTTTAATTTACTGTTTCAGTGTGGTACCACATTACTACGTGATCCAATCCAGAACAAGCCCAGGATCTAGCCATGGAGTTTGAGAAATAAGCGAAATTATGACCCTGATGAGGGCAAATCCCGGACCTATCCCAGACCTAACTTGCGTTATCCTCTAAAATATTGATCGAAACCAGGTTTAATTGACTGTTTCAGTGTGGTACCACATTATTACGTGATCCAAACCAGAAATAGCCAGGGATCTGTTCAACAAGAATGTGAAAAGTGCGAAAATATGACCCTGATGAGGGCAAATCCCAGTCCTATCCCAGACCTAACTTGCGTTGTCCTCTAAAATATTGATGGAAACCAGGTTTAATTGAATGTTTCAGTGTGGTACCACATTACTACGTGATCCAAACCAGAAAAAACCCAGGGTCTGTTTAACAAGTATGTGGAGAATGCGAAAGTATGTGTCTGATGAGGGAAAATCCCAGGCCTAACCAAGACCTAACATGCGTTATCCTCAAAAATATTGATCGAAACCTGGTTTAATCGACTGTTTCAGTGTGGTACCACATTACCACCTGATCCAAAACAGAAAAATACCCTGGATCTGTTTAACAGGTATGTGTAGAACGCGAAAATATGTGTCTGATGAGGGCAAATCCCAAGCCCAACCTAGACATAACATGCGTTATCCTCTAAAATATTGATCGGAACCAGGTTTAATTGACTGTTTCAGTGTGGTACCACATTACTACGTAATCCAAACCAGAAATAGCCAGGGATCTGTTCAACAAGTATGTGAAAAATGCGAAAATATTACTCTGATCAGGTCAAATCCCGGACCTATCCCAGACATAACATGCGTTATCCCCTAAAATATTGATCGAAACCAGGTTTAATTGACTGTTTCAGTGTGGTACCACATTACTACGTGATCCAAACCAGAAATAGCCAGGGATCTGTTCAACAAGTATGAGAAATATGCGAAAGTACGAGCCTGATGAGAGCAAATCCCAGACCTGACCTAGATCTAACATGAGTCATTCTCTAAAATATTCATCGAATCCAGGTTTAATGGACTTTTTCAGTGTGGTACCACATTACTACGTGTTCCAAACCAGAAAAAAACCCAGGATCCGTTCAACAAGTATGTGAAGAATGCGAAAGTATGTGTCTGATGAGGGAAAATCCCAGGCCTAACCTAGACCTAACTTGCGTTATCCTCTAAAATATTGATCGAAACCAGGTTTAATGGACTGTTTCAGTGTGGTACCACATTACTACGTGATCCATACCAGAAAAAACCCAGGATCTGTTCAACAAGTATGTGAAGTATGCGAAAGTATGAGCCTGCTGAGGACAAATCCTAGACCTAACCCAGACCTAACATGCGTTATCCTCTAAAATATTTATCAACACCAGATTTAATTGTATGTTTCAGTGTGGTACCACATTTCTACGCGATCCAAACCAGAAAAAACCCAGGATCTCGTCAACAAGTATGTGGAGAATGCGAAAGTATGAGCCTGACGAGGGCAAATCCCAGACCTATCCCAGACATAACATGCGTTATCCTCTAAAATATTGATGGAAACCAGGTTTAATAGACTGTTTCAGTGTGGCACCACATTACTACGTGATCCAAACCAGAAAAAGCCCAGGATCTGGCCATCAAGTATGAGAAATATGCGAAAGTATGAGCCTGCTGAGGGCAAATCCTAGACCTAACCCAGACCTAACATGCGTTATCCTCTAAAATATTGATCGAGACCAGGTTTAATGGACTGTTTCAGTGTGGTACCACATTACTACGTGATCCAAACCAGAAAAAACCCAGGATCTGTTTAACAAGTATGTGGAGAATGCGAAAGTATGTGTCTGATGAGGGAAAATCCCAGGACCAACCTAGACATAATATGCGTTATCCTATAAAATATTGATGGAAACCAGGTTTAATGGACTGTTTCAGTGTGGTACCACATTACTACGTGATCCAAACCAGAAAAAACCCAGGATCTGTTTAACAAGTATGTGGAGAATGCGAAAATATGTGTCTGATGAGGGCAAATCCCAGGCCCAACCTAGACATAACATGCGTTATCCTCTAAAATATTGATCGAAACCAGGTTTAATTGACTCTTTCAGTGTGGTACCACATTACTATGTGATCCAAACCAGAAATAGCCAGGGATCTGTTCAACAAGTATGTGAAAAATGCGAAAATATGACCCTGATGAGGGCAAATCCCGGACCTATCCCAGACCTAACTTGCGTTATCCTCAAAAATATTGATCGAAACCAGGTTCAATAGAACGTTTCAGTGTGGTACCTTATTACTACGTGATCCAAACCAGAAAAAACCCAGGATCCGTTCAACAAGTATGTGGAGAATGCGAAAGCATGTGTCTGGTGAGGGCAAATCCCCGGCCTAAACTAGACATAACATGCGTTATCCTCTAAAATAGTGATCGAAACCAGGTTTAATGGACTGTTTCAGTGTGGTACCACATTACTACCTGATCCAAACCAGAAAAATTCCCAGGATCTGCTAAACAGGTATGTGGAGAATGCGAAAGTATGTGTCTGACGAGGGTAAATCCTAGGCCCAACCTAGACAAAACATGCGTTATCCTCTAAAATATTGATCGAGACCAGGTTTAATTGACTGTTTCAGTGTGGTACCATATTACTACGTGATCCAAACCAGAAATAGCCAGGGATCTGTTCAACAAGTATGTGAAAAATGCGAAAATATGACCCGGATGAGCGCAAATCCCGGACCTATCCCAGACCTAACTTGCGTTATCCTCTAAAATATTGATCGAAACCAAGTTTAATGGACTGTTCCAGTGTGGTTCCACATTACTACGTGATCCAGTCCAGAAAAAGCCCAGGATCTGGCCATCAAGTATGAGAAATATGCGAAAGTATGAGCTTGCTGAGGGCAAATCCTAGACCTAACCCAGACCTAACATGCGTTTTCCTCTAAAATATTTATCAAGACCAGATTTAATTGAATGTTTCAGTGTGGTACCACATTACTACGTGATCCAAACCAGAAAAAACCCACGATCTGTTTAACAAGTATGAGGAGAATGCGAAAGTATGTGTCTGATGAGGGCAAATCCCAGGCTCAACCTAGACATAACATGCGTTATCCTCTAAAATATTGATCGAAACCAGGCTTAATTGACTCTTTCAGTGTGGTACCACATTACTACGTGATGGAAACTAGAAATAGCCTGGGATCTGTTCAACAAGTGTGTGAAAAATGCGAAAATATGACCCTGATGAGGGCAAATCCCGGATCTATCCCAGACCTAACTTGCGTTATCCTCTAAAATATTGATCGAAACCAGGTTTAATTTACTGTTTCAGTGTGGTACCACATTACTACGTGATCCAATCCAGAACAAGCCCAGGATCTAGCCATGGAGTTTGAGAAATAAGCGAAATTATGACCCTGATGAGGGCAAATCCCGGACCTATCCCAGACCTAACTTGCGTTATCCTCTAAAATATTGATCGAAACCAGGTTTAATTGACTGTTTCAGTGTGGTACCACATTATTACGTGATCCAAACCAGAAATAGCCAGGGATCTGTTCAACAAGAATGTGAAAAGTGCGAAAATATGACCCTGATGAGGGCAAATCCCAGTCCTATCCCAGACCTAACTTGCGTTGTCCTCTAAAATATTGATGGAAACCAGGTTTAATTGAATGTTTCAGTGTGGTACCACATTACTACGTGATCCAAACCAGAAAAAACCCAGGGTCTGTTTAACAAGTATGTGGAGAATGCGAAAGTATGTGTCTGATGAGGGAAAATCCCAGGCCTAACCAAGACCTAACATGCGTTATCCTCAAAAATATTGATCGAAACCTGGTTTAATCGACTGTTTCAGTGTGGTACCACATTACCACCTGATCCAAAACAGAAAAATACCCTGGATCTGTTTAACAGGTATGTGTAGAACGCGAAAATATGTGTCTGATGAGGGCAAATCCCAAGCCCAACCTAGACATAACATGCGTTATCCTCTAAAATATTGATCGGAACCAGGTTTAATTGACTGTTTCAGTGTGGTACCACATTACTACGTAATCCAAACCAGAAATAGCCAGGGATCTGTTCAGCAAGTATGTGAAAAATGCGAAAATATTACTCTGATCAGGTCAAATCCCGGACCTATCCCAGACATAACATGCGTTATCCCCTAAAATATTGATCGAAACCAGGTTTAATTGACTGTTTCAGTGTGGTACCACATTACTACGTGATCCAAACCAGAAATAGCCAGGGATCTGTTCAACAAGTATGAGAAATATGCGAAAGTACGAGCCTGATGAGAGCAAATCCCAGACCTGACCTAGATCTAACATGAGTCATTCTCTAAAATATTCATCGAATCCAGGTTTAATGGACTTTTTCAGTGTGGTACCACATTACTACGTGTTCCAAACCAGAAAAAAACCCAGGATCCGTTCAACAAGTATGTGAAGAATGCGAAAGTATGTGTCTGATGAGGGAAAATCCCAGGCCTAACCTAGACCTAACTTGCGTTATCCTCTAAAATATTGATCGAAACCAGGTTTAATGGACTGTTTCAGTGTGGTACCACATTACTACGTGATCCATACCAGAAAAAACCCAGGATCTGTTCAACAAGTATGTGAAGTATGCGAAAGTATGAGCCTGCTGAGGACAAATCCTAGACCTAACCCAGACCTAACATGCGTTATCCTCTAAAATATTTATCAACACCAGATTTAATTGTATGTTTCAGTGTGGTACCACATTTCTACGCGATCCAAACCAGAAAAAACCCAGGATCTCGTCAACAAGTATGTGGAGAATGCGAAAGTATGAGCCTGACGAGGGCAAATCCCAGACCTATCCCAGACATAACATGCGTTATCCTCTAAAATATTGATGGAAACCAGGTTTAATAGACTGTTTCAGTGTGGCACCACATTACTACGTGATCCAAACCAGAAAAAGCCCAGGATCTGGCCATCAAGTATGAGAAATATGCGAAAGTATGAGCCTGCTGAGGGCAAATCCTAGACCTAACCCAGACCTAACATGCGTTATCCTCTAAAATATTGATCGAGACCAGGTTTAATGGACTGTTTCAGTGTGGTACCACATTACTACGTGATCCAAACCAGAAAAAACCCAGGATCTGTTCAACAAGTATGTGAAGAATGCGAAAGTATGTTTCTGATGAGGGAAAATCCCAGGCCTAACCTAGACCTAACTTGCGTTATCCTCTAAAATATTGATCGAAACCAGGTTTAATGGACTGTTTCAGTGCGGTACCACATTACTACGTGATCCAAACCAGAAAAAACCCAGGATCTCGTCAACAAGTATGTGGAGAATGCGAAAGTATGTGTCTGATGAGGGAAAATCCCAACCCTAACAAAAACCTAACATGCGTTATCCTCAATAATATTGATCGAAACCAGGTTTAATGGACTGTTTCAGTGTGGTACCACATTACTACGTGATCCAAACCAGAAAAAACCCAGGATCTGTTTAACAAGTATGTGGAGAATGCGAAAATATGTGTCTGATGAGGGCAAATCCCAAGCCCAACCTAGACATAACATGCGTTATCCTCTAAAATATTGATCGAAACCAGGTTTAATTTACTGTTTCAGTGTGGCACCACATTACTACGTGATCCAATCCAGAAAACGCCCAGGATCTAGCCATGGAGTTTGAGAAATATGCGAAATTATGAGCCTGATTAGGGCAAATCCTAGACCTAACCCAGACCTAACATGCGTTATCCTCAAAAATATTGATCGAAACCAGGTTTTATTGAATATTTCTGTGTGGTACCGCATTACTACGTGATCCAAACCAGAAAAAACCCAGGATCCGTTCAACAAGTATGTGGAGAATGCGAAAGTATGTGTCTGATGAGGAAAAATCCCAGGCCTAACCAAGACCTAACATGCGTTATCCGCAAAAATATTGATCGAAACCTGGTTTAATAGACTGTTTCAGTGTGGTACCACATTACCACCTGATCCAAACCAGAAAAATACCCAGGATCTGTTTAACAGGTATGTGTAGAACGCGAAAATATGTGTCTGATGAGGGCAAATCCCAAGCCCAACCTAGACATAACATGCGTTATCCTCTAAAATATTGATCGAAACCAGGTTTAATTGACTGTTTCAGCGTGGTACCACATTACTACGTAATCCAAACCAGAAATAGCCAGGGATCTGTTCAACAAGTATGAGAAATATGCGAAAGTACGAGCCTGATGAGAGCAAATCCCAGACCTAACCTAGACCTAACATGAGTTATTCTCTAAAATATTCATCGAATCCAGGTTTAATGGACTTTTTCAGTGTGGTACCACATTACTACGTGATCCAAACCAGAAAAAACCCAGGATCTGGTCAACAAGTATGTGGAGAATGCGAAAGTATGAGCCTGCTGAGGGCAAATCCTAGACCTAATCCAGACCTAACATGGGTTATCCTCTAAAATATTGATCGAAACCAGGTTTAATTGACTGTTTCAGTGTGGTACCACATTACTACGTAATCCAAAACCAGAAAAAGCCCAGAATCTGGCCATCAAGTGTGAGAAATATGCGAAAGTACGAGACTGATGAGAGCAAATCCCAGACCTGACCTAGATCTAACATGAGTCATTCTCTAAAATATTCATCGAATCCAGGTTTAATGGACTTTTTCAGTGTGGTACCACATTACTACGTGTTCCAAACCAGAAAACACCCAGGATCCGTTCAACAAGTATGTGAAGAATGCGAAAGTATGTGTCTGATGAGGGAAAATCCCAGGCCTAACCTAGACCTAACTTGCGTTATCCTCTAAAATATTGATCGAAACCAGGTTTAATGGACTGTTTCAGTGTGGTACCACATTACTACGTGATCCATACCAGAAAAACTCAGGATCTGTTCAACAAGTATGTGAAAAATGCGAAAGTATGAGCCTGCTGAGGGCAAATCCTATACCTAACCCAGACCTAACATGCGTTATCCTCTAAAATATTGATCGAAACCAGGTTTAATTGACTGTTTCAGTGTGGTACCACATTACTACGTAATCCAAACCAGAAATAGCCAGGGATCTGTTCAACATGTATGTGAAATATGCGAAAATATGACCCTGATGAGGGCAAATCCCACGCCCAACCGAGACATAACATGCGTTATCCACTAAAATATTGATCGAAACCAGGCTTAATGGACTGTTTCAGAGTGGTACCAAATTATTACGTGATCCAAACCAGAAATAGCCAGGGGTCTGTTCAACAAGTATGTGAAAAATGCGAAAATATGACCCTGATGAGGGCAAATCCCAGTCCTATCCCAGACCTAACTTGCGTTGTCCTCTAAAATATTGATGGAAACCAGGTTTAATTGAATGTTTCAGTGTTGTACCACATTACTACGTGATCCAATCCAGAAAAAGCCCAGGATCTGGCCATCATGTATGAGAAGTATGCGAAAGTATGAGCCTGCTGAGGACAAATCCTAGACCTAACCCAGACCTAACATGCGTTATCCTCTAAAATATTTATCAAGACCAGATTTAATTGTATGTTTCAGTGTGGTACCACATTTCTACGCGATCCAAACCAGAAAAAACCCAGGATCTCGTCAACAAGTATGTGGAGAATGCGAAAGTATGAGCCTGACGAGGGCAAATCCCAGACCTATCCCAGACATAACATGCGTTATCCTCTAAAATATTGATGGAAACCAGGTTTAATGGACTGCTTCAGTGTGGCACCACATTACTACGTGATCCAAACCAGAAAAAGCCCAGGATCTGGCCATCAAGTATGAGAAATATGCGAAAGTATGAGCCTGCTGGGGGCAAATCCTAGACCTAACCCAGACCTAACATGCGTTATCCTCTAAAATATTGATCGAGACCAGGTTTAATGGACTGTTTCAGTGTGGTACCACATTACTACGTGATCCAAACCAGAAAAAACCCAGGATCTGTTCAACAAGTATGTGAAGAATGCGAAAGTATGTGTCTGATGAGGGAAAATCCCAGGCCTAACCTAGACCTAACTTGCGTTATCCTCTAAAATATTGATCGAAACCAGGTTTAATGGACTGTTTCAGTGTGGTACCACATTACTACGTGATCCAAACCAGAAAAAAGCCAGTATCTCGTCAACAAGTATTTGGAGAATGCGAAAGTATGTGTCTGATGAGGGAAAATCCCAACCCTAACAAAAACCTAACATGCGTTATCCTCAATAATATTGATCGAAACCAAGTTTAATGGACTGTTTCAGTGTGGTACCACATTACTACGTGATCCGAACCAGAAAAAACCCAGGATCTGTTTAACAAGTATGTGGAGAATGCGAAAATATGTGTCTGATGAGGGCAAATCCCAAGCCCAACCTAGACATAACATGCGTTATCCTGTAAAATATTGATCGAAACCAGGTTTAATTTACTGTTTCAGTGTGGCACCACATTACTACGTGATCCAATCCAGAAAACGCCCAGGATCTAGCCATGGAGTTTGAGAAATATGCGAAATTATGAGCCTGATTAAGGCAAATCCTAGACCTAACCCAGACCTAACATGCGTTATCCTCAAAAATATAGATCGAAACCAGGTTTTATTGAATATTTCAGTGTGGTACCGCATTACTACGTGATCCAAACCAGAAAAAACTCAGGATATGTTCAACAAGTAGGTGAAGAATGGGAAAGTATGTGTCTGATGAGGGAAAATCCCAAACCTAACAAAGACCTAACATGCGTTATCCTCAAAAATATTGATCGAAACCAGGTTTAATGGACTGTTTCAGTGTGGTACCACATTACTACATGATCCAAACCAGAAAAATACCCAGGATCTGATTAACAGGTATGTGTAGAACGCGAAAATATGTGTTTGATGAGGGCAAATCTCCGGCCTAAACTAGACATAACATGCGTTATCCTCTAAAATATTGATCGAAACCAGGTTTAATGGACTGTTTCAGTGTGGTACCACATTACTACGTGATCCAAACCAGAAAAAGCCCAGGATCTGGCCATCAAGTATGAGAAATATGCGAAAGTATGAGCCTGCTGAGGGCAAATCCTAGACCTAACCCAGACCTAACATGCGTTATCCTCTAAAATATTGATCGAGACCAGGTTTAATGGACTGTTTCAGTGTGGTACCACATTACTACGTGATCCAAACCAGAAAAAACCCAGGATCTGTTCAACAAGTATGTGAAGAATGCGAAAGTATGTGTCTGATGAGGGAAAATCCCAACACTAACAAAGACCTAACATGCGTTATCCTCAAAAATATTGATCGAAACCAGGTTTAATGGACTGTTTCAGTGTGGTACCACATTACTAAGTGATCCAAACCAGAAAAAACCCAGAATCTGTTTAACAAGTATGTGGAGAATGCGAAAGTATGTGTCTGATGACGGCAAATCCCAAGCCCAACCTAGACATAACATGTGTTATCCTCTAAAATATTGATCGAAACCAGGTTTAATTGACTGTTTCAGTGTGGTACCACATTACTACGTAATCCAAACCAGAAATAGCCAGGGATCTGTTCAACAAGTATGTGAAAAATGCGAAAATATGACCCTGATGGGGGCAAATCCCGGACCTATCCCAGACCTAACTTGCGTTATCCTCTAAAATATTGATCGAAACCAGGTTTAATGGACTGTTTCAGTGTGGTACCACTTTACTACGGGATCCAAACCAGAAAAAGCCCAGAATCTGGCCATCAAGTATGAGAAATATGCGAAAGTACGAGACTAATGAGAGCAAATCCCAGACCTGACCTAGATCTAACATGAGTCATTCTCCAAAATATTCATCGAATCCAGGTTTAATGGACTTTTTCAGTGTGGTACCACATTACTACGTGTTCCAAACCAGAAAAAACCCAGGATCCGTTCAACAAGTATGTGGAGAATGCGAAAGCATGTGTCTGATGAGGGCAAATCCCCGGCCTAAACTAGACATAACATGCGTTATCCTCTAAAATAGTGATCGAAACCAGGTTTAATGGACTGTTTCAGTGTGGTACCACATTACTACCTGATCCAAACCAGAAAAAGCCCAGAATCTGGCCATCAAGTATGAGAAATATGCGAAAGTACGAGACTGATGAGAGCAAATCCCAGACCTGACCTAGATCTAACATGAGTCATTCTCTAAAATATTCATCGAATCCAGGTTTAGTGGACTTTTTCAGTGTGGTACCACATTACTACGTGTTCCAAACCAGAAAAAAACCCAGGATCCGATCAACAAGTATGTGAAGAATGCGAAAGTATGTGTCTGATGAGGGAAAATCCCAGGCCTAACCTAGACCTAACTTGCGTTATCCTCTAAAATATTGATCGAAACCAGGTTTAATGGACTGTTTCAGTGTGGTACCACATTACTACGTGATCCATACCAGAAAAACTCAGGATCTGTTCAACAAGTATGTGAAAAATGCGAAAGTATGAGCCTGCTGAGGGCAAATCCTAGACCTAACCCAGACCTAACATGCGTCATCCTCAAAAATATTGATCGAAACCAGGTTTAATTGAATGTTTCAGTGTGGCACCGCATTACTACGTGATCCAAACCATAATAAACCCAAGATCCGTTCAACAAGTATGTGTAGAACGCGAAAATATGTGTCTGATGAGGGCAAATCCCAAGCCCAACCTAGACATAACATGCGTTATCCTCTAAAATATTGATCGAAACCAGGTTTAATTGACTGTTTCAGTGTGGTACTACATTACTACGTAATCCAAACCAGAAATAGCCAGGGATCTGTTCAACAAGTATGTGAAAAATGCGAAAATATGACCCTGATGAGGGCAAATCCCAGTCCTATCCCAGACCTAACTTGCGTTGTCCTCTAAAATATTGATGGAAACCAGGTTTAATTGAATGTTTCAGTGTGGTACCACATTACTACGCGATCCAAACCAGAAAAAACCCAGGATCTGTTCAACAAGTATGTGAAGAATGCGAAAGTATGTGTCTGATGAGGGCAAATCCCGGGCCCAACCTAGACCTAACTTGCGATATCCTCTAAAATATTTATCAAGACCAGATTTAATTGTATGTTTCAGTGTGGTACCACATTTCTACGCGATCCAAACCGGAAAAAACCCAGGATCTGTTCAACAAGTATGTGAAGAATGCGAAAGTATGTGTCTGATGAGGGCAAATCCCAGGCCCAACCTAGACCTAACTTGCGATATCCTCTAAAATATTGATCGAAACCAGGGTTAATGGACTGTTTCAGTGTGGTACCACATTACTACATGATCCAAACCAGAAGAAACCCAGGGTCTCGTCAACAAGTATATGGAGAATGCGAAAGTATGAGCCTGACGAGGGCAAATCCCAGACCTATCCCAGACATAACTTGCGTTATCCTCCAAAATATTGATCGAAACCAGGTTTAATTTACTGTTTCAGTGTGGTACCACATTACTACGCGATCCAAACCAGAAAAAACCCAGGATCTGTTCAACAAGTATGTGAAGAATGCGAAAGTATGTGTCTGATGAGGGCAAATCCCAGGCCCAACCTAGACCTAACTTGCGATATCCTCTAAAATATTGATCGAAACCAGGTTTAAAAGACTGTTTCAGTGTGGTACCACATTACTACGTGATCCAATCCAGAAAAAGCCCAGGATCTGGCCATCAAGTTTGAGAAGTATGCGAAAGTATGAGCCTGCTGAGGACAAATCCTAGACCAAACCCAGATCTAACATGCGTTATCCTCTAAAATATTTATCAAGACCAGATTTAATTGTATGTTTCAGTGTGGTACCACATTTCTACGCGATCCAAACCAGAAAAAACCCAGGATCTCGTCAACAAGTATGTGGAGAATGCGGAAGTCTGAGCCTGACGAGGGCAAATACCGAACCTATCCCAGACATAACTTGCGTTATCCTCTAAAATATTGATCGAAACCAGGTTTAATTGACTGTTTCAGTGTGGTACCACATTACTACGTGATCCAAACCAGAAATAGCCAGGGATGTGTTCAACAAGTATGTGAAAAATGCGAAAATATTACCCTGATGAGGGCAAATCCCGGACCTATCCCAGACCAAACATGCGTTATCCTCTAAAATATTGATCGAAACCTGGTTTAATTTACTGTTTCAGTGTGGTACCACATTACTACGTGATCCAAACCAGAAAAAACCCAGGATCTCGTCAACAAGTATGTGGAGAATGCGAAAGTATGTGTCTGATGAGGGAAAATCCCAACCCTAACAAAAACCTAACATGCGTTATCCTCAATAATATTGATCGAAACCAGGTTTAATGGACTGTTTCAGTGTGGTACCACATTACTACGTGATCCAAACCAGAAAAAACCCAGGATCTGTTCAACAAGTATGTGGAGAATGCGAAAGTATGTGTCTGATGAGGAAAAATCCCAGGCCTAACCAAGACCTAACATGCGTTATCCGCAAAAATATTGATCGAAACCTGGTTTATTAGACTGTTTCAGTGTGGTACCACATTACCACCTGATCCAAACCAGAAAAATACCCAGGATCTGTTTAACAGGTATGTGTAGAACGCGAAAATATGTGTCTGATGAGGGCAAATCCCAAGCCCAACCTAGACATAACATGCGTTATCCTCTAAAATATTGATCGAAACCAGGTTTAATTTACTGTTTCAGTGTGGCACCACATTACTACGTGATCCAATCCAGAAAACGCCCAGGATCTAGCCATGGAGTTTGAGAAATATGCAAAATTATGAGCCTGATTAGGGCAAATCCTAGACCTAACCCAGACCTAACATGCGTTATCCTCAAAAATATTGATCGAAACCAGGTTTTATTGAATATTTCAGTGTGGTACCGCATTATTACGTGATCCAAACCAGAAAAAACTCAGGATATGTTCAACAAGTAGGTGAAGAATGGGAAAGTATGTGTCTGATGTGGGAAAATCCCAACCCTAACAAAGACCTAACATGCGTTATCCTCAAAAATATTGATCGAAACCAGGTTTAATGGACTGTTTCAGTGTGGTACCACATTACTACATGATCCAAACCAGAAAAATACCCAGGATCTGATTAACAGGTATGTGTAGAACGCGAAAATATGTGTCTGATGAGGGCAAATCTCCGGCCTAAACTAGACATAACATGCGTTATCCTCTAAAATATTGATCGAAACCAGGTTTAATGGACTGTTTCAGTGTGGTACCACATTACTACGTGATCCAAACCAGAAAAAGCCCAGGATCTGGCCATCAAGTATGAGAAATATGCGAAAGTATGAGCCTGCTGAGGGCAAATCCTAGACCTAACCCAGACCTAACATGCGTTATCCTCTAAAATATTGATCGAGACCTGGTTTAATGGACTGTTTCAGTGTGGTACCACATCACTACGTGATCCAAACCAGAAAAAACCCAGGATCTGTTCAACAAGTATGTGAAAAATGCGAAAATATGACCCTGATGAGGGCAAATCCCGGACCTATCCCAGACCTAACTTGCGTTATCCTCTAAAATATTGATCGAAACCAGGTTTAATTTACTGTTTCAGTGTGGCACCACATTACTACGTGATCCAATCCAGAAAAAGCCCCGGATCTGCTTAACAAGTTTGTGGAGAATGCGAAAGTATGTGTCTGACGAGGGCAAATCCCAGGCCCAACCTAGACATAACATGCGTTATCCTCTAAAATATTGATCGAAACCAGGTTTAATGGACTGTTTCAGTGTGGTACCACATTACTACGTGATCCAAACCAGAAAAAGCCCAGGATCTGGCCATCAAGTATGAGAATTATGCGAAATTATGACCCTGATGAGGGCAAATCCTAGACCTATCCCAGACCTAACATGCGTTATCCTCTAAAATATTTATCAAGACCAGATTTAATTGAATGTTTCAGTGTGGTACCGCATTACTACGTGATCCAAACCAGAAAAAACCCAGGTTCCGTTCAACATGTATGTGGAGAATGCGAAAGTATGTGTCTGATGAGGGAAAATCCCAGGCCTAACCAAGACCAAACATGCGTTATCCTCAAAAATATTGATCGAAGCCAGGTATAAGCGACTGTTTCAGTGTGGTACCACATTACTACCTGATCCGAACCAGAAAAATACCCAGGATCTGTTTAACAGGTATGTGTAGAACGCGAAAATATGTGTCTGATGAGAGCAAATCCCCGGCCTAAAATAGACATAACATGCGTTATCCTCTAAAATATTGATCGAAACCAGGTTTAATGGACTGTCTCAGTGTGGTACCACATTACTACGTGATCCAAACCAGAAAAAACCCAGGATCTGGTCAACAAGTATGTGGAGAATGCAAAAGTATGAGCCTGACGAGGGCAAATCCCAGACCTATCCCAGACATAACATGCGTTATCCTCTAAAATATTGATCGAAACCAGGTTTAATGGACTGTTTCAGTGTGGTACCACATTACTACCGGATCCAAACCAGAAAAAGCCCAGAATCTAGCCATCAAGTATGAGAAATATGCGAAAGTATGAGCCTGCTGAGGGCAAATCCTAGACCTAACCCAGACCTAACATGCGTTATCCTCTAAAATATTTATCAAGACCAGATTTAATTGAATGTTTCAGTGTGGTACCACATTACTACGTGAGCCAAACCAGAAAAAACCCAGGATCTGTTTAACAAGTATGTGGAGAATGCGAAAATATGTGTCTGATGAGGGCAAATCCCAGGCCCAACCTAGACATAACATGCGTTATCCTCTAAAATATTGATCGAAACCAGGTTTAATTGACTCTTTCAGTGTGGTACCACATTACTATGTGATCCAAACCAGAAATAGCCAGGGATCTGTTCAACAAGTATGTGAAAAATGCGAAAATATGACCCTGATGAGGGCAAATCCCGGACCTATCCCAGACCTAACTTGCGTTATCCTCTAAAATATTGATCGAAACCAGGTTTAATTTACTCTTCCAGTGTGGTACCACATTACTACGTGATCCAATCCAGAAAAAGCCCAGGATCTAGCCAGGGAGTTTGAGAAATAAGCGAAATTATGAGCCTGATTAGGGCAAAGCCTAGACCCAACCCAGACCTAACGTGCGTTATCCTCAAAAATATTGATCGAAACCAGGTTTAATTGAACGCTTCAGTGCGGTACCGCATTACTACGTGATCCAAACCAGAAAAAACCCAGGATCCGTTCAACAAGTATGTGGAGAATGCGAAAGGATGTGTCTGATGAGGGCAAATCCCCGGCCTAAACTAGACATAACATGCGTTATCCTCTAAAATAGTGATCGAAACCAGGTTTAATGGACTGTTTCAGTGTGGTACCACATTACTACCTGATCCAAACCAGAAAAATTCCCAGGATCTGCTAAACAGGTATGTGGAGAATGCGAAAGTATGTGTCTGACGAGGGTAAATCCCAGGCCCAACCTAGACATAACATGCGTTATCCTCTAAAATATTGATCGAAACCAGGTTTAATTGACTGTTTCAGTGTGGTACCATATTACTACGTGATCCAAACCAGAAATAGCCAGGGATCTGTTCAACAAGTATGTGAAAAATGCGAAAATATGACCCTGATGAGCGCAAATCCCGGACCTATCCCAGACCTAACTTGCGTTATCCTCTAAAATATTGATCGAAACCAGGTTTAATGGACTGTCCCAGTGTGGTACCGCATTACTACGTGATCTAAACCAGAAAAAACCCAGGATCTGTTCAACAAGTATGTGAAGAATGCGAAAGTATGTGTCTGATGAGGGCAAATCCCAGGCCCAACCTAGACATAACATGCGTTATCATCTATAATATTGATCGAAACCAGGTTTAATTGACTGTTTCAGTGTGGTACGACATTACTACGTGATCCAAACCAGAAATAGCCAGGGATCTGTTCAACAAGTATGTGAAAAATGCGAAAAAATTACCCTGATGAGGGCAAATCCCGGACCTATCCCAGACCTAACTTGCGTTATCCTCTAAAATATTGATCGAAACCAGGTTTAATTTACTGTTTCAGTGTGGTACCACATTAGTACGTGATCCAAACTAGAAATAGCCAGGGATCTGTGCAACAAGTATGAGAAATATGCGAAAGTACGAGCCCGATGAGAGCAAATCCTAGACCTAACCCAGACCTAACTTGCGTTATCCTCTAAAATATTGATCGAAACCAGGTTTAATTGACTGTTTCAGTGTGGTACCACATTACTACGTGATCCTATCCAGAAAAAGCCCAGGATCTGGCCAACAAGTATGAGAAGTATGCGAAAGTATGAGCCTGCTGAGGACAAATCCTAGACCTAACCCAGACCTAACACGTGTTATCCTCTAAAATATTTATCAAGACCAGATTTAATTGAATGTTTCAGTGTGGTACCACATTACCACCTGATCCAAACCAGAAAAATACCCAGGATCTGTTTAACAGGTATGTGTAGAACGCGAAAATATGTGTCTGATGAGGGCAAATCCCAAACCCAACCTAGACATAACATGCGTTATCCTCTAAAATATTGATCGAAACCAGGTTTAATTGACTGTTTCAGTGTGGTACCACATTACTACGTCATCCAAACCAGAAATAGCCAGGGATCTGTTCAACAAGTATGAGAAATATGCGAAAGTACGAGCCTGATGAGAGCAAATCCCAGACCTAACCTAGACCTAACATGAGTTATTCTCTAATATATTCATCGAAACCAGGTTTAGTGGACTTTTTCGGTGTGGTACCACATTACTACGTGATCCAAACCAGAAAAAACCCACGATCTGGCCATCAAGTATGAGAAGTATGCGAAAGTATGAGCCTGCTGAGGACAAATCCTAGACCTAACCCAGACCTAACATGCGTTATCCTCTAAAATATTTATCAAGACCAGATTTAATTGAATGTTTCAGTGTGGTACCACATTACTGCGTGATCCAAACCAGAAAAAACCAAGGATCTGTTCAACAGGTATGTGAACAATGCGAAAGTATGTGTCTGATGAGGGAAAATCCCAGGCCTAACCTAGACCTAACTTGCGATATCCTCTAAAATATTGATCGAAACCAGGTTTAAAGGACTGTTTCAGTGTGGTGCCACATTACTACGTGATCCAAACCGGAAAAAACCCAGGATCTCGTCAACAAGTATGTGGAGAATGCGAAAGTATGAGCCTGACGAGGGCATATCCCAGACCTATCCCAGACATAACATGCGTTATCCTCTAAAATATTGATCGAAACCAGGTTTAACGGACTGTTTCAGTGTGGTACCACATTACTACGTGATCCAAACCGGAAAAAACCCAGGATCTGTTCAACAAGTATGTGAAGAATGCGAAAGTATGTGTCTGACGAGGGCAAATCCCAGACCTATCCGAGACATAACATGCGTTACCCTCTAAAATATTGATCGAAACCAGGTTTAATGGACTGTTTCAGTGTGGTACCACATTACTGCGTGATCCAAACCAGAAAAAACCCAGGATCTGTTCAACAGGTATGTGAAGAATGCGAAAGTATGTGTCTGATGAGGGAAAATCCCAGGCCTAACCTAGACCTAACTTGCGATATCCTCTAAAATATTGATCGACACCAGGTTTAAAGGACTGTTTCAGTGTGGTGCCACATTACTACGTGATCCAATCCAGAAAAAGCCCACGATCTGGCCATCAAGCATGAGAAGTATGCGAAAGTATGAGCCTGCTGAGGACAAATCCTAGACCTAACCCAGACCTAACATGCGTTATCCTCTAAAATATTTATCAAGACCAGATTTAATTGAATGTTTCAGTGTGGTACCACATTACTACGCGATCCAAACCAGAAAAAACCCAGGATCTCGTAAACAAGTATGTGGAGAATGCGAAAGTATGTGTCTGAGGGAAGATCCCAGGCCTAACCTAGACCTAACTTGCGTTATCCTCTAAAATATTGATCGAAACCAGGTTTAATGGACTGTTTCAGAGTGGTACCACATTATTACGTGATCCAAACCAGAAATAGCCAGGGATCTGTATGTGAAAAATGCGAATATATGACCCTGATGAGGGCAAATACCAGTCCTATCCCAGACCTAACATGCGTCATCCTCAAATATATTGACCGAAACCAGGTTTAATCGACTGTTTCGGTGTGGTACCACATTACTACCTGATCCAAACCAGAAAAATACCCAGGATCTGTTTAACAGGTATGTGCAGAACGCGAAAATATGTGTCTGATGACGGCAAATCCCCGGCGTAAACTAGACATAACATGCGCTATCCTCTAAAATATTGATCGAAACCAGGTTTAAAGGACTGTTTCAGTGTGGTACCACATTACTACGTGATCCAATCCAGAAAAAGCCCAGGATCTGGCCATCAAGTATGAGAAGTATTCGAAAGTATGAGCCTGATGAGGGTAAATCCTAGACCTAACCCAGACCTAACATGCGTTATCCTCTAAAATATTTATCAAGACCAGATTTAATTGAATGTTTCAGTGTGGTACCACATTACTACCTGATCCAAACCAGAAAAAACCCAGGATCTCTTCACCAAGTATGTGAAGAATGCGAAAGTATGTGTCTGATGAGGGAAAATCCCAGGCCTAACCTAGACCTAACTTGCGATATCCTCTAAAATATTGATCGAAACAAGGTTTAAAGGACTGTTTCAGTGTGGTACCACATTACTACGTGATCCAATCCAGAAAAAGCCCAGGATCTGGCCATCAAGTATGAGAAGTATTCGAAAGTATGAGCCTGCTGAGGACAAATCCTAGACCTAACCCAGACCTAACATGCGTTATCCTCTAAAATATTTATCAAGACCAGATTTAATTGAATGTTTCAGTGTGGTACCACATTACTACGCGTTCCAAACCAGAAAAAACCCAGGATCTCATCAACAAGTATGTGAAGAATGCGAAAGTATGTGTCTGAGGGAAGATCCCAGGCCTAACCTAGACCTAACTTGCGTTATCCTCTAAAATATTGATCGAAACCAGGTTCAATGGACTGTTCCAGTGTGGTACCACACTTCTACGTGATGCAATCCAGAGAAAGCCCAGGATCTGGCCATCAAGTATGAGAAATATGCGAAAGTATGTGTCTGACGATGGCAAATCCCAGACCTATCCCAGACATAACCTGCGTTATCCTCTAAAATATTGATCGAAACCAGGTTTAAAAAGACTGTTTCAGTGTGGTACCACATTACTACGTGATCCAATCCAGAAAGAGCCCAGGATCTGGCCATCAAGTGTGAGAAATATGCGAAAGTATGAGCCTGCTGAGGGCAAATCCTAGACCTAACCAAGACCTAACATGCGTTATCCTCTAAAATACTTATCAAGACCAGATTTAATTGAATGTTTCAGTGTGGTACCACATTACTACGTGATCCAAACCTGAAAAAACCCAGGATCCGTTCAACAAGTATGTGAAGAATGCGAAAGTATGTGTCTGAGGGAAGATCCCAGGCCTAACCTAGACCTAACTTGCGTTATCCTCTAAAATATTGATCGAAACCAGGTTCAATGGACTGTTCCAGTGTGGTACCACACTTCTACGTGATGCAATCCAGAGAAAGCCCAGGATCTGGCCATCAAGTATGAGAAATATGCGAAAGTATGAGCCTGCTGAGGGCAAATCCCAGACCTAACCGAGACATAACATGCCTTATCCTCTAAAATATTGATCTAAACCAGGTTTAATGGACTGTTTTAGAGTGGTACCACATTATTACGTGATCCAAACCAGAAAAATACCCAGGATCTGTTTAACAGGTATGTGTAGAACGCGAAAATATGTGTCTGATGACGGCAAATCCCCGGCCTAAACTAGACATAACATGCGCTATCCTCTAAAATATTGATCGAAACCAGGTTTAATGGACTGTTTCAGGGTGGTACCACATTACTACGTGATCCAAACCAGAAAAAACCCAGGATCTGGCCAACAAGTATGAGAAGTATGCGAAAGTATGATCCTGCTGAGGACAAATCCTAGACCTAACCCAGACCTAACACGCGTTATCCTCTAAAATATTTATCAAGACCAGATTTAATTGAATGTTTCAGTGTGGTACCACATTACTACGTGATCCAAACCGGAAAAAACCCAGGATCTGTTCATCAAGTATGTGAAGAATGCGAAAGTATGTGTCTGATGAGGGAAAATCCCAGGCCTAACCTAGACCTAACTTGCGATATGCTCTAAAATATTGATCGAAACCAGGTTTAAAGGACTGTTTCAGTGTGGTACCACATTACTACGTGATCCAATCCAGAAAAAGCCCAGGATCTGGCCAACAAGTATGAGAAGTATGCGAAAGTATGAGCCTGCTGAGGACAAATCCTAGACCTAACCCAGACCTAACACGCGTTATCCTCTAAAATATTTATCAAGACCAGATTTAATTGAATGTTTCAGTGTGGTACCACATTACTACGCGATCCAAACCAGAAAAAACCCAGGATCTGTTCAACAAGTATGTGAAGAATGCGAAAGTATGTGTCTGATGAGGGCAAATCCCAGGCCCAACCTAGACATAACATGCGTTATCCTCTATAATATTGATCGAAACCAGGTTTAATTGACTGTTTCAGTGTGGTACGACATTACTACGTGATCCAAACCAGAAATAGCCAGGGATCTGTTCAACAAGTATGTGAAAAATGCGAAAAAATTACCCTGATGAGGGCAAATCCCGGACCTATCCCAGACCTAACTTGCGTTATCCTCTAAAATATTGATCGAATCCAGGTTTAATTTACTGTTTCAGTGTGGTACCACATTAGTACGTGATCCAAACTAGAAATAGCCAGGGATCTGTGCAACAAGTATGAGAAATATGCGAAAGTACGAGCCCGATGAGAGCAAATCCTAGACCTAACCCAGACCTAACTTGCGTTATCCTCTAAAATATTGATCGAAACCAGGTTTAATTGACTGTTTCAGTGTGGTACCACATTACTACGTGATCCTATCCAGAAAAAGCCCAGGATCTGGCCAACAAGTATGAGAAGTATGCGAAAGTATGAGCCTGCTGAGGACAAATCCTAGACCTAACCCAGACCTAACACGTGTTATCCTCTAAAATATTTATCAAGACCAGATTTAATTGAATGTTTCAGTGTGGTACCACATTACCACCTGATCCAAACCAGAAAAATACCCAGGATCTGTTTAACAGGTATGTGTAGAACGCGAAAATATGTGTCTGATGAGGGCAAATCCCAAACCCAACCTAGACATAACATGCGTTATCCTCTAAAATATTGATCGAAACCAGGTTTAATTGACTGTTTCAGTGTGGTACCACATTACTACGTCATCCAAACCAGAAATAGCCAGGGATCTGTTCAACAAGTATGAGAAATATGCGAAAGTACGAGCCTGATGAGAGCAAATCCCAGACCTAACCTAGACCTAACATGAGTTATTCTCTAATATATTCATCGAAACCAGGTTTAGTGGACTTTTTCGGTGTGGTACCACATTACTACGTGATCCAAACCAGAAAAAACCCACGATCTGGCCATCAAGTATGAGAAGTATGCGAAAGTATGAGCCTGCTGAGGACAAATCCTAGACCTAACCCAGACCTAACATGCGTTATCCTCTAAAATATTTATCAAGACCAGATTTAATTGAATGTTTCAGTGTGGTACCACATTACTGCGTGATCCAAACCAGAAAAAACCAAGGATCTGTTCAACAGGTATGTGAACAATGCGAAAGTATGTGTCTGATGAGGGAAAATCCCAGGCCTAACCTAGACCTAACTTGCGATATCCTCTAAAATATTGATCGAAACCAGGTTTAAAGGACTGTTTCAGTGTGGTGCCACATTACTACGTGATCCAAACCGGAAAAAACCCAGGATCTCGTCAACAAGTATGTGGAGAATGCGAAAGTATGAGCCTGACGAGGGCATATCCCAGACCTATCCCAGACATAACATGCGTTATCCTCTAAAATATTGATCGAAACCAGGTTTAACGGACTGTTTCAGTGTGGTACCACATTACTACGTGATCCAAACCGGAAAAAACCCAGGATCTGTTCAACAAGTATGTGAAGAATGCGAAAGTATGTGTCTGACGAGGGCAAATCCCAGACCTATCCGAGACATAACATGCGTTACCCTCTAAAATATTGATCGAAACCAGGTTTAATGGACTGTTTCAGTGTGGTACCACATTACTGCGTGATCCAAACCAGAAAAAACCCAGGATCTGTTCAACAGGTATGTGAAGAATGCGAAAGTATGTGTCTGATGAGGGAAAATCCCAGGCCTAACCTAGACCTAACTTGCGATATCCTCTAAAATATTGATCGACACCAGGTTTAAAGGACTGTTTCAGTGTGGTGCCACATTACTACGTGATCCAATCCAGAAAAAGCCCACGATCAGGCCATCAAGCATGAGAAGTATGCGAAAGTATGAGCCTGCTGAGGACAAATCCTAGACCTAACCCAGACCTAACATGCGTTATCCTCTAAAATATTTATCAAGACCAGATTTAATTGAATGTTTCAGTGTGGTACCACATTACTACGCGATCCAAACCAGAAAAAACCCAGGATCTCGTAAACAAGTATGTGGAGAATGCGAAAGTATGAGCCTGACGAGGGCAAATCCCAGACCTATCCCAGACATAACATGCGTTATCCTCTAAAATATTGATCGAAACCAGGTTTAATGGACTGTTTCAGAGTGGTACCACATTATTACGTGATCCAAACCAGAAATAGCCAGGGATCTGTTCCGCAGGTATGTGAAAAATGCGAATATATGACCCTGATGAGGGCAAATACCAGTCCTATCCCAGACCTAACATGCGTCATCCTCAAATATATTGACCGAAACCAGGTTTAATCGACTGTTTCGGTGTGGTACCACATTACTACCTGATCCAAACCAGAAAAATACCCAGGATCTGTTTAACAGGTATGTGTAGAACGCGAAAATATGTGTCTGATGACGGCAAATCCCCGGCGTAAACTAGACATAACATGCGTTATCCTCTAAAATATTGATCGAAACCAGGTTTAATGGACTGTTTCATTGTGGTACCACATTACTACGTGATCCAAATCAGAAAAAACCCAGGATCTGTTCATCAAGTATGTGAAGAATGCGAAAGTATGTGTCTGATGAGGGAAAATCCCAGGCCTAACCTAGACCTAACTTGCGATATCCTCTAAAATATTGATCGAAACAAGGTTTAAAGGACTGTTTCAGTGTGGTACCACATTACTACGTGATCCAGTCCAGAAAAAGCCCAGGATCTGGCCATCAAGTATGAGAAGTATGCGAAAGTATGAGCCTGCTGAGGACAAATCCTAGACCTAACCCAGACCTAACATGCGTTATCCTCTAAAATATTTATCAAGACCAGATTTAATTGAATGTTTCAGTGTGGTACCACATTACTACGCGATCCAAACCAGAAAAAACCCAGGATCTCGTAAACAAGTATATGGAGAATGCGAAAGTATGAGCCTGACGAGGGCAAATCCCAGACCTATCCCAGACATAACATGCGTTATCCTCTAAAATATTGATCGAAACCAGGTTTAATGGACTGTTTCAGAGTGGTACCACATTATTACGTGATCCAAACCAGAAATAGCCAGGGATCTGTTCCGCAGGTATGTGAAAAATGCGAATATATGACCCTGATGAGGGCAAATACCAGTCCTATCCCAGACCTAACATGCGTCATCCTCAAATATATTGACCGAAACCAGGTTTAATCGACTGTTTCGGTGTGGTACCACATTACTACGTGATCCAATCCAGAAAAAGCCCAGGATCTGGCCATCAAGTATGAGAAGTATGCGAAAGTATGAGCCTGCTGAGGACAAATCCTAGACCTAACCCAGACCTAACATGCGTTATCCTCTAAAATATTTATCAAGACCAGATTTAATTGAATGTTTCAGTGTGGTACCACATTACTACGCGATCCAAACCAGAAAAAACCCAGGATCTCATCAACAAGTATGTGAAGAATGCGAAAGTATGTGTCTGACGAGGGCAAATCCCAGACCTATCCCAGACATAACATGCGTTATCCTCTAAAATATTGATCGAAACCAGGTTCAATGGACTGTTCCAGTGTGGTACCACACTTCTACGTGATGCAATCCAGAGAAAGCCCAGGATCTGGCCATCAAGTATGAGAAATATGCGAAAGTATGTGTCTGATGAGGGAAAATCCCAGGCCTAACCTAGACCTAACTTGCGATATCCTCTAAAATATTGATCGAAACAAGGTTTAAAGGACTGTTTCAGTGTGGTACCACATTACTACGTGATCCAATCCAGAAAAAGCCCAGGATCTGGCCATCAAGTATGAGAAGTATGCGAAAGTATGAGCCTGCTGAGGACAAATCCTAGACCTAACCCAGACCTAACATGCGTTATCCTCTAAAATATTTATCAAGACCAGATTTAATTGAATGTTTCAGTGTGGTACCACATTACTACGCGATCCAAACCAGAAAAAACCCAGGATCTCATCAACAAGTATGTGAAGAATGCGAAAGTATGTGTCTGAGGGAAGATCCCAGGCCTAACCTAGACCTAACTTGCGTTATACTCTAAAATATTGATCGAAACCAGGTTCAATGGACTGTTCCAGTGTGGTACCACACTTCTACGTGATGCAATCCAGAGAAAGCCCAGGATCTGGCCATCAAGTATGAGAAATATGCGAAAGTATGTGTCTGACGAGGGCAAATCCCAGACCTATCCCAGACATAACCTGCGTTATCCTCTAAAATATTGATCGAAACCAGGTTTAATGGACTCTTTCAGTGTGGTACCACATTACTACCTGATCCAAACCAGAAAAAACCCAGGATCTCTTCACCAAGTATGTGAAGAATGCGAAAGTATGAGTCTAATGAGGGAAAATCCCATGCCTAACCTAGGCCTAACTTGCGTTATCCTCTAAAAAAAAAAAATATTGATCGAAACCAGGTTTAAAAAGACTGTTTGAGTGTGGTACCACATTACTACGTGATCCAATCCAGAAAGAGCCCAGGATCTGGCCATCAAGTGTGAGAAATATGCGAAAGTATGAGCCTGCTGAGGGCAAATCCTAGACCTAACCAAGACCTAACATGCGTTATCCTCTAAAATACTTATCAAGACCAGATTTAATTGAATGTTTCAGTGTGGTACCACATTACTACGTGATCCAAACCTGAAAAAACCCAGGATCCGTTCAACAAGTATGTGAAGAATGCGAAAGTATGTGTCTGAGGGAAGATCCCAGGCCTAACCTAGACCTAACTTGCGTTATCCTCTAAAATATTGATCGAAACCAGGTTCAATGGACTGTTCCAGTGTGGTACCACACTTCTACGTGATGCAATCCAGAGAAAGCCCAGGATCTGGCCATCAAGTATGAGAAATATGCGAAAGTATGAGCCTGCTGAGGGCAAATCCCAGACCTAACCCAGACCTAACATGCCTTATCCTCTAAAATATTGATCTAAACCAGGTTTAATGGACTGTTTTAGAGTGGTACCACATTATTACGTGATCCAAACCAGAAAAATACCCAGGATCTGTTTAACAGGTATGTGTAGAACGCGAAAATATGTGTCTGATGACGGCAAATCCCCGGCCTAAACTAGACATAACATGCGCTATCCTCTAAAATATTGATCGAACCCAGGTTTAATGGACTGTTTCAGGGTGGTACCACATTACTACGTGATCCAAACCAGAAAAAACCCAGGATCTGGCCAACAAGTATGAGAAGTATGCGAAAGTATGAGCCTGCTGAGGACAAATCCTAGACCTAACCCAGACCTAACACGCGTTATCCTCTAAAATATTTATCAAGACCAGATTTAATTGAATGTTTCAGTGTGGTACCACATTACTACGCGATCCAAACCAGAAAAAAACCCAGGATCTGTTCAACAAGTATGTGAAGAATGCGAAAGTATGTGTCTGATGAGGGCAAATCCCAGGCCCAACCTAGACATAGCATGCGTTATCCTCTAAAATATTGATCGAAACCAGGTTTAATTGACTGTTTCAGTGTGGTACCACATTACTACGTGATCCAAACCAGAAATAGCCAGGGATCTGTTCAACAAGTATGTGAAAAATGCGAAAAAATTACCCTGATGAGGGCAAATCCCGGACCTATCCCAGACCTAACTTGCGTTATCCTCTAAAATATTGATCGAAACCAGGTTTAATTTACTGTTTCAGTGTGGTACCACATTAGTACGTGATCCAAACCAGAAATAGCCAGGGATCTGTGCAACAAGTATGCGAAATATGCGAAAGTATGAGCCTGCTGAGGACAAATCCTAGACCTAACCCAGACCTAACACGCGTTATCCTCTAAAATATTTATCAAGACCAGATTTAATTGAATGTTTCAGTGTGGTACCACATTACCACCTGATCCAAACCAGAAAAATACCCAGGATCTGTTTAACAGGTACGTGTAGAACGCGAAAATATGTGTCTGATGAGGGCAAATCCCAAGCCCAGCCTAGACATAACATGCGTCATCCTCTAAAATATTGATCGAAACCAGGTTTAATTGACTGTTTCAGTGTGGTACCACATTACTACGTCATCCAAACCAGAAATAGCCAGGGATCTGTTCAACAAGTATGAGAAATATGCGAAAGTACGAGCCTGATGAGAGCAAATCCCAGACCTGACCTAGACCTAACATGAGTTATTCTCTAATATATTCATCGAAACCAGGTTTAGTGGACTTTTTCGGTGTGGTACCACATTACTACGTGATCCAAACCAGAAAAAACCCACGATCTGGCCATCAAGTATGAGAAGTATGCGAAAGTATGAGCCTGCTGAGGACAAATGCTAGACCTAACCCAGACCTAGCATGCATTATCCTCTAAAATATTTATCAAGACCAGATTTAATTGAATGTTTCAGTGTGGTACCACATTACTACGTGATCCAAACCAGAAATAGCCAGGGATCTGTCCAACAAGTATGAGAAATATGCGAAAGTACGAGCCTGATGAGAGCAATTCCCAGACCTAACCTAGACATAACATGAGTTATTCTCTAAAATATTCATCGAAACCAGGTTTAATGGACCTTTTCGGTGTGGTACCACATTACTACGTGATCCAAACCAGAGAAAACCCAGGACCCGTTCAACAAGTATGAGAAATATGCGAAAGTACGAGCCTGATGAGGTCAATTCCCAGACCTAACCTAGACATAACATGAGTTATTCTCTAAAATATTCATCGAAACCAGGTTTAATGGACCTTTTCGGTGTGGTACCACATTACTACGTGATCCAATCCAGAGAAAACCCAGGACCCGTTCAACAAGTATGTGAAGAATGCGAAAATATGTGTCTGAGGGAAAATCCCAGGCCTAACCTAGACCTAACTTGCGTTATCCTCTAAAATATTGATCGAAACCAGGTTTAATGGACTGTTCCAGTGTGGTAGCACATTTCTACGTGATGCAATCCAGAGAAAGCCCAGGATCGGCCCATCAAGTATGAGAAATAAGCGAAGGTATGAGCCTGCTGAGGGCAAATCCCAGACCTAACCCAGACCTAACATGCCTTATCCTCTGAAATATTGATCGAAACCAGGTTTAATGGACTGTTTTAGAGTGGTACCACATTATTACGTGATCCAAACCAGAAAAATACCCAGGATCTGTTTAACAGGTATGTGTAGAACGCGAAAATATGTGTCTGGTGACGGCAAATCCCCGGCCTAAACTAGACATAACATGCGTTATCCTCTAAAATATTCATCGAAACCAGGTTTAATGGACTGTTTCAGGGTGGTACCACATTACTACGTGATCCAAACCAGAAAAAACCCAGGGTCTCGTCAACAAGTATGTGGAGAATGCGAAAGTATGAGCCTGACGAGGGCAAATCCCAGACCTATCCGAGACATAACATGCGTTATCCTCTAAAATATTGATCGAAACCAGGTTTAATGGACTCTTTCAGTGTGGTGCCACATTATTACGTGATCCAAATCAGAAAAAACCCAGGATCTGTTCATCAAGTATGTGAAGAATGCGAAAGTATGTGTCTGATGAGGGAAAATCCCAGGCCTAACCTAGACCTAACTTGCGATATGCTCTAAAATATTGATCGAAACCAGGTTTAAAGGACTGTTTCAGTGCGGTACCACATTACTACGTGATCCAATCCAGAAAAAGCCCAGGATCTGGCCAACAAGTATGAGAAGTATGCGAAAGTATGAGCCTGCTGAGGACAAATCCTAGACCTAACCCAGACCTAACACGCGTTATCCTCTAAAATATTCATCAAGACCAGATTTAATTGAATGTTTCAGTGTGGTACCACATTACTACGCGATCCAAACCAGAAAAAACCCAGGATCTGTTCAACAAGTATGTGAAGAATGCGAAAGTATGTGTCTGATGAGGGCAAATCCCAGGCCCAACCTAGACATAACATGCGTTATCCTCTAAAATATTGATCGAAACCAGGTTTAATTGACTGTTTCAGTGTGGTACCACATTACTACGTGATCCAAACCAGAAATAGCCAGGGATCTGTTCAACAAGTATGTGAAAAATGCGAAAAAATTACCCTGATGAGGGCAAATCCCGGACCTATCCCAGACCTAACTTGCGTTATCCTCTAAAATATTTATCAAGACCAGATTTAATTGAATGTTTCAGTGTGGTACCACATTACTGCGTGATCCAAACCAGAAAAAACCCAGGATCTCGTCAACAAGGATGTGGAGAATGCGAAAGTATGTGTCTGACGAGGGCAAATCCCAGACCTATCCGAGACATAACATGCGTTACCCTCTAAAATATTGATCGAAACCAGGTTTAATGGACTGTTTCAGTGTGGTACCACATTACTGCGTGATCCAAACCAGAAAAAACCCAGGATCTGTTCAACAGGTATGTGAAGAATGCGAAAGTATGTGTCTGATGAGGGAAAATCCCAGGCCTAACCTAGACCTAACTTGCGATATCCTCTAAAATATTGATCGAAACCAGGTTTAAAGGACTGTTTCAGTGTGGTGCCACATTACTACGTGATCCAATCCAGAAAAAGCCCACGATCTGGCCATCAAGCATGAGAAGTATGCGAAAGTATGAGCCTGCTGAGGACAAATCCTAGACCTAACCCAGACCTAACATGCGTTATCCTCTAAAATATTTATCAAGACCAGATTTAATTGAATGTTTCAGTGTGGTACCACATTACTACGCGATCCAAACCAGAAAAAACCCAGGATCTCGTCAACAAGGATGTGGAGAATGCGAAAGTATGAGCCTGTCGAGGGCAAGTCCCAGACCTATCCCAGACATAACATGCGTTATCCTCTAAAATATTGATCGAAACCAGGTTTAATTGACTGTTTCAGTGTGGTACCACATTACTACGTCATCCAAACCAGAAATAGCCAGGGATCTGTTCAACAAGTATGAGAAATATGCGAAAGTACGAGCCTGATGTGAGCAAATCCCAGACCTAACCTAGACCTAACATGAGTTATTCTCTAATATATTCATCGAAACCAGGTTTAGTGGACTTTTTCGGTGTGGTACCACATTACTACGTGATCCAAACCAGAAAAAACCCACGATCTGGCCATCAAGTATGAGAAGTATGCGAAAGTATGAGCCTGCTGAAGACAAATCCTAGACCTAACCCAGACCTAACATGCGTTATCCTCTAAAATATTTATCAAGACCAGATTTAATTGAATGTTTCAGTGTGGTACCACATTACTGCGTGATCCAAACCAGAAAAAACTCAGGATCTGTTCAAGAAGTATGTGAAGAATGCGAAAGTATGTGTCTGATGAGGGAAAATCCCAGGCCTAACCTAGACCTAACTTGCGATATCCTCTAAAATATTGATCGAATCCAGGTTTAAAGGACTGTTTCAGTGTGGTGCCACATTACTACGTGATCCAATCCAGATATTGCCCACGACCTGGCCATCAAGTATGAGAAGTATGCGAAAGTATGAGCCTGCTGAGGACAAATCCTAGACCTAACCCAGACCTAACATGCGTTATCCTCTAAAATATTTATCAAGACCAGATTTAATTGAATGTTTCAGTGTGGTACCACATTACTACGCGATCAAAACCAGAAAAAACCCAGGATCTCGTCAACAAGTATGTGGAGAATGCGAAAGTATGAGCCTGACGAGGGCAAATCCCAGACCTATCCCAGACATAACATGCGTTATCCTCTAAAATATTGATCGAAACCAGGTTTAATGGACTGTTTCAGAGTGGTACCACATTATTACGTGATCCAAACCAGAAATAGCCAGGGATCTGTTCCGCAAGTATGTGAAAAATGCGAATATATGACCCTGATGAGGGCAAATACCAGTCCTATCCCAGACCTAACATGCGTCATCCTCAAATATATTGACCGAAACCAGGTTTAATCGACTGTTTCGGTGTGGTACCACATTACTACCTGATTCAAACCAGAAAAATACCCAGGATCTGTTTAACAGGTATGTGTAGAACGCGAAAATATGTGTCTGATGACGGCAAATCCCCGGCGTAAACTAGACATAACATGCGTTATCCTCTAAAATATTGATCGAAATCAGGTTTAATGGACTGTTTCATTGTGGTACCACATTACTACGTGATCCAAATCAGAAAAAACCCAGGATCTGTTCATCAAGTATGTGAAGAATGCGAAAGTATGTGTCTGATGAGGGAAAATCCCAGGCCTAACCTAGACCTAACTTGCGATATCCTCTAAAATATTGATCGAAACCAGGTTTAAAGGACTGTTTCAGTGTGGTACCACATTACTACGTGATCCAATCCAGAAAAAGCCCAGGATCTGGCCATCAAGTATGAGAAGTATGCGAAAGTATGAATCTGCTGAGGACAAATCCTAGACCAAACCCAGACCTAACATGCGTTATCCTCTAAAATATTTATCAAGACCAGATTTAATTGAATGTTTCAGTGTGGTACCACATTACTACGCGATCCAAACCAGAAAAAACCCAGGATCTCATCAACAAGTATGTGGAGAATGCGAAAGTATGAGCCTGACGAGGGCAAATCCCAGACCTATCCCAGACATAATATGCGTTATCCTCTAAAATATTGATCGAAACCAGGTTTAATGGACTGTTTCAGTGTGGTACCACATTACTACGTGATCCAAACTAGAAAAAACCCAGGATCTGTTCAACAAGTATGTGAAGAATGCGAAAGTATGTGTCTGACGAGGGCAAATCCCAGACCTATCCGAGACATAACATGCGTTACCCTCTAAAATATTGATCGAAACCAGGTTTAATGGACTGTTTCAGTGTGGTACCACATTACTGCGTGATCCAAACCAGAAAAAACCCAGGATCTGTTCAACAAGTATGTGAAGAATGCGAAAGTATGTGTCTGATGAGGGAAAATCCCAGGCCTAACCTAGACCTAATTTGCGATATCCTCTAAAATATTGATCAAACCAGGTTTAAAGGACTGTTTCAGTGTGGTGCCACATTACTACGTGATCCAATTCAGAAAAAGCCCACGATCTGGCCATCAAGTATGAGAAGTATGCGAAAGTATGAGCCTGCTGAGGACAAATCCTAGACCTAACCCAGACCTAACATGCGTTATCCTCTAAAATATTTATCAAGACCAGATTTAATTGAATGTTTCAGCGTGGTACCACATTACTACGCGATCCAAACCAGAAAAAACCCAGGATCTCGTCAACAAGTATGTGGAGAATGCGAAAGTATGAGCCCGACGAGGGCAAATCCCAGACCTATCCCAGACCTAACATGCGTTATCCTCTAAAATACTTATCAAGACCAGATTTAATTGAATGTTTCAGTGTGGTACCACATTACTACGTGATCCAAACCTGAAAAAACCCAGGATCCGTTCAACAAGTATGTGAAGAATGCGAAAGTATGTGTCTGAGGGAAGATCCCAGGCCTAACCTAGACCTAACTTGCGTTATCCTCTAAAATATTGATCGAAACCAGGTTCAATGGACTGTTCCAGTGTGGTACCATACTTCTACGTGATGCAATCCAGAGAAAGCCCAGGATCTGGCCATCAAGTATGAGAAATATGCGAAAGTATGAGCCTGCTGAGGGCAAATCCCAGACCAAACCCAGACCTAACATGCCTTATCCTCTAAAATATTGATCTAAACCAGGTTTAATGGACTCTTTTAGAGTGGTACCACATTACTACGCGCTCCAAACCAGAAAAAACCCAGGATCTGTTCAGCAAGTATGTGAAGAATGCGAAAGTATGTGTCTGATGACGGCAAATCCCCGGCCTAAACTAGACATAACATGCGCAATCCTCTAAAATATTGATCGAACCCAGGTTTAATGGACTGTTTCAGGGTGGTACCACATTACTACGTGATCCAAACCAGAAAAAACCCAGGATCTGGCCAACAAGTATGAGAAGTATGCGAAAGTATGAGCCTGCTGAGGACAAATCCTAGACCTAACCCAGACCTAACACGCGTTATCCTCTAAAATATTTATCAAGACCAGATTTAATTGAATGTTTCAGTGTGGTACCACATTACTACGCGATCCAAACCAGAAAAAACCCAGGATCTGTTCAACAAGTATGTGAAGAATGCGAAAGTATGTGTCTGATGAGGGCAAATCCCAGGCCCAACCTAGACATAGCATGCGTTATCCTCTAAAATATTGATCGAAACCAGGTTTAATTGACTGTTTCAGTGTGGTACCACATTACTACGTGATCCAAACCAGAAATAGCCAGGGATCTGTTCAACAAGTATGTGAAAAATGCGAAAAAATTACCCTGATGAGGGCAAATCCCGGACCTATCCCAGGCCTAACTTGCGTTATCCTCTAAAATATTGATCGAAACCAGGTTTAATTTACTGTTTCAGTGTGGTACCTCATTAGTACTTGATCCAAACCAGAAATAGCCAGGGATCTGTGCAACAAGTATGAGAAATATGCGAAAGTACGAGCCCGATGAGAGCAAATCCTAGACCTAACCCAGACCTAACTTGCGTTATCCTCTAAAATATTGATCTAAACCAGGTTTAATTGAATGTTTCAGTGTGGTACCACATTACTACGCGATCCAAACCAGAAAAAACCCAGGATCTGTTCAACAAGTATGTGAAGAATGCGAAAGTATGTGTCTGATGAGGGCAAATCCCAGGCCCAACCTAGACATAACATGCGTTATCCTCTAAAATATTGATCGAAACCAGGTTTAATTGACTGTTTCAGTGTGGTACCACATTACTACGTGATCCAATCCAGAAAAAGCCCAGGATCTGGCCAACAAGTATGAGAAGTATGCGAAAGTATGAGCCTGCTGAGGACAAATCCTAGACCTAACCCAGACCTAACACGCGTTATCCTCTAAAATATTTATCAAGACCAGATTTAATTGAATGTTTCAGTGTGGTACCACATTACCACCTGATCCAAACCAGAAAAATACCCAGGATCTGTTTAACAGGTATGTGTAGAACGCGAAAATATGTGTCTGATGAGGGCAAATCCCAAGCTCAGCCTAGACGTAACATGCGTTATCCTCTAAAATATTGATCGAAACCAGGTTTAATTGACTGTTTCAGTGTGGTACCACATTACTACGTCATCCAAACCAGAAATAGCCAGGGATCTGTTCAACAAGTATGAGAAATATGCGAAAGTACGAGCCTGATGAGAGCAAATCCCAGACCTAACCTAGACCTAACATGAGTTATTCTCTAATATATTCATCGAAACCAGGTTTAGTGGACTTTTTCGGTGTGGTACCACATTACTACGTGATCCAAACCAGAAAAAACCCACGATCTGGCCATCAAGTATGAGAAGTATGCGAAAGTATGAGCCTGCTGAGGACAAATCCTAGACCTAACCCAGACCTAACATGCGTTATCCTCTAAAATATTTATCAAGACCAGATTTAATTGAATGTTGCAGTGTGGTACCACATTACTACGCGATCCAAACCAGAAAAAACCCAGGATCTCGTCAACAAGTATGTGGAGAATGCGAATGTATGAGCCTGGCGAGGGCAAATCCCAGACCTATCCCAGACATAACATGCGTTATCCTCTAAAAATATTGATCGAAACCAGGTTTAATGGACTCTTTCAGTGTGGTACCACATTACTGCGTGATCCAAACCAGAAAAAACCCAGGATCTGTTCAACAAGTATGTGAAGAATGCGAAAGTATGTGTCTGATGAGGGAAAATCCCAGGCCTAACCTAGACCTAACTTGCGATATCCTCTAAAATATTCATCGAAACCAGGTTTAATGGACTGCTTCAGTGTGGTACCACATTACTGCGTGATCCCAACCAGAAAAAACCCAGGATCTGTTCAACAAGTATGTGAAGAATGCGAAAGTATGTGTCTGATGAGGGAAAATCCCAGGCCTAACCTAGACCTAACTTGCGATATCCTCTAAAATATTGATCGAAACCAGGTTTAAAGGACTGTTTCAGTGTGGTGCCACATTACTACGTGATCCAATCCAGAAAAAGCCCACGATGTGGCCATCAAGTATGAGAAGTATGCAAAAGTATGAGCCTGCTGAGGACAAATCCTAGACCTAACCCAGACCTAACATGCGTTATCCTCTAAAATATTTATCAAGACCTGATTTAATTGAATGTTTCAGTGTGGTACCACATTACTACGCGATCCAAACCAGAAAAAACCCAGGATCTCGTCAACAAGTATGTGGAGAATGCGAAAGTATGATCCTGACGAGGGCAAGTCCCAGACCTATCCCAGACATAACATGCGTTATCCTCTAAAATATTGATCGAAACCAGGTTTAATGGACTGTTTCATTGTGGTACCACATTACTACGTGATCCAAATCAGAAAAAACCCCGGATCTGTTCATCAAGTATGTGAAGAATGCGAAAGTATGTGTCTGATGAGGGAAAATCCCAGGCCTAACCTAGACCTAACTTGCGATATCCTCTAAAATATTGATCGAAACCAGGTTTAAAGGACTGTTTCAGTGTGGTGCCACATTACTACGTGATCCAATCCAGAAAAAGCCCACGACCTGGCCATCAGGTATGAGAAGTATGCGAAAGTATGAGCCTGCTGAGGACAAATCCTAGACCTAACCCAGACCTAACATGCGTTATCCTCTAAAATATTTATCAAGACCAGATTTAATTGAATGTTTCAGTGTGGTACCACATTACTACGCGATCCAAACCAGAAAAAACCCAGGATCTCGTCAACAAGTATGTGGAGAATGCGATAGTGTGAGCCTGACGAGGGCAAATCCCAGACCTATCACAGACATAACATGCGTTATCCTCTAAAATATTGATCGAAACCAGGTTTAATGGACTGTTTTAGTGTGGTACCACATTACTACGTGATCCAAACCAGAAAAAACCCAGGATCTGGCCATCAAGTATGAGAAGTATGCGAAAGTATGAGCCTGCTGAGGACAAATCCTAGACCTAACCCAGACCTAACACGCGTTATCCTCTAAAATATTTATCAAGACCAGATTTAATTGAATGTTTCAGTGTGGTACCACATTACTACGCGATCCAAACCAGAAAAAACCCAGGATCTGTTCAACAAGTATGTGAAGAATGCGAAAGTATGTGTCTGGTGAGGGAAAATCCCAGGCCTAACCAAGACCTAACATGCGTTATCCTCAAAAATATTTATCAAGACCAGATTTAATTGAATGTTTCAGTGTGGTACCACATTACTACGCGATCCAAACCAGAAAAAACCCAGGATCTCGTCAACAAGTATGTGGAGAATGCGAATGTATGAGCCTGGCGAGGGCAAATCCCAGACCTATCCCAGACATAACATGCGTTATCCTCTAAAATATTGATCGAAACCAGTTTTAATTGACTGTTTCAGTGTGGTACCACATTACTACGTAATCCAAACCAGAAATAGCCAGGGATCTGTTCAACAAGTATGAGAAATATGCGAAAGCACGAGCCTGATGAGAGCAAATCCCAGACCTAACCTAGACCTAACATGAGTTATTCTCTAATATATTCATCGAAACCAGATTTAGTGGACTTTTTCGGTGTGGTACCACATTACTACGTGATCCAAACCAGAAAAAACCCAGGATCTGGTCAACAAGTATGTGGAGAATGCGAAAGTATGAGCCTGACGAGGGCAAATACCGATCCTATCCCAGACATAACTTGCGTTATCCTCTAAAATATTGATCGAAACCAGGTTTAATGGACTGCTTCAGTGTGGTACCACATTACTACGTGATCCATACCAGAAGAACTCAGGATCTGTTCAACAAGTATGTGAAAAATGCGAAAGTATGAGCCTGCTGAGGGCAAATCCCAGACCTGACCTAGATCTAACATGAGTCATTCTCTAAAATATTCATCGAATCCAGGTTTAATGGACTTTTTCAGTGTGGTACCACATTACTACGTGTTCCAAACCAGAACAAACCCAGGATCCGTTCAACAAGTATGTGAAGAATGCGAAAGTATGTGTCTAATGAGGGAAAATCCCATGCCTAACCTAGACCTAACTTGCGTTATCCTCTAAAATATTGATCGAAACCAGGTTTAAAGGACTGTTTCAGTGTGGTACCACATTACTACGTGATCCAATCCAGAAAGAGCCCAGGATCTGGCCATCAAGTATGAGAAATATGCGAAAGTATGAGCCTGCTGAGGGCAAATCCCAGACCTAACCCAGACCTAACATGCCTTATCCTCTAAAATATTGATCGTAACCAGGTTTAATGGACTGTTTCAGAGTGGTACCACATTATTACGTGATCCAAAGCAGAAATAGCCAGGGATCTGTTCAACAAGTATGTGAAAAATGCGAAAATATGACCATGATGAGGGCAAATCCCAGTCCTATCCCAGACCTAACTTGCGTTGTCCTCTAAAATATTGATGGAAACCAGGTTTAATGGACTGTTTCAGTGTGGTACCACATTACTACGTGATCCAAACCAGAAAAACCCAGGATCTGTTCAACAAGTATGTGAAAAATGCGAAAGTATGAGCCTGCTGAGGGCAAATCCTAGACCTAACCCAGACATAACATGCGTTATCCTCAAAGATATTGACCGAAACCAGGTTTAATCGACTGTTTCGGTGTGGTACCACATTACTACCTGATCCAAACCAGAAAAATACCCAGGATCTGTTTAACAGGTATGTGTAGAACGCGAAAATATGTGTCTGATGACGGCAAATCCCCGGCCTAAATGAGACAGAACATGCGTTATCCTCTAAAATATTGATCGAAACCAGGTTTAATGGACTGTTTCAGTGTGGTGCCACATTACTACGTGAACCAATCCAGAAAAAGCCCACGACCTGGCCATCAAGTATGAGAAGTATGCGAAAGTATGAGCCTGCTGAGGACAAATCCTAGACCTAACCCAGACCTAACATGCGTTATCCTCTAAAATATTTATCAAGACCAGATTTAATTGAATGTTTCAGTGTGGTACCACATTACTACGCGATCCAAACCAGAAAAAACCCAGGATCTCGTCAGCAAGTATGTGGAGAATGCGAAAGTATGAGCCTGACGAGGGCAAGTCCCAGACCTATCCCAGACATAACATGCGTTATCCTCTAAAATATTGATCGAAACCAGGTTTAATAGACTGTTTCAGTGTGGTACCACATTACTACGTGATCCAAACCAGAAAAAACCCAGGATCTGGCCATCAAGTATGAGAAGTATGCGAAAGTATGAGCCTGCTGAGGACAAATCCTAGACCTAACCCAGACCTAACACGCGTTATCCTCTAAAATATTTATCAAGACCAGATTTAATTGAATGTTTCAGTGTGGTACCACATTACTACGCGATCCAAGCCAGAAAAAACCCAGGATCTGTTCAACAAGGATGTGAAGAATGCGAAAGTATGTGTCTGGTGAGGGAAAATCCCAGGCCTAACCAAGACCTAACATGCGTTATCCTCAAAAATATTGATCGAAACCTGGTTTAATAGACTGTTTCAGTGTGGTACCACATTACCACCTGATCCAAACCAGAAAAATACCCAGGATCTGTTTAACAGGTATGTGTAGAACGCGAAAATATGTGTCTGATGAGGGCAAATCCCAAGCCCAACCTAGACATAACATGCGTTATCCTCTAAAATATTGATCGAAACCAGGTTTAATTGACTGTTTCAGTGTGGTACCACATTACTACGTAATCCAAACCAGAAATAGCCAGGGATCTGTTCAACAAGTATGAGAAATATGCGAAAGCACGAGCCTGATGAGAGCAAATCCCAGACCTAACCTAGACCTAACATGAGTTATTCTCTAATATATTCATCGAAACCAGATTTAGTGGACTTTTTCGGTGTGGTACCACATTACTACGTGATCCAAACCAGAAAAAACCCAGGATCTGGTCAACAAGTATGTGGAGAATGCGAAAGTATGAGCCTGACGAGGGCAAATACCGATCCTATCCCAGACATAACTTGCGTTATCCTCTAAAATATTGATCGAAACCAGGTTTAATGGACTGCTTCAGTGTGGTACCACATTACTACGTGATCCATACCAGAAGAACTCAGGATCTGTTCAACAAGTATGTGAAAAATGCGAAAGTATGAGCCTGCTGAGGGCAAATCCCAGACCTAACCCAGACCTAACTTGCGTTATCCTCTAAAATATTGATCGAAGCCAGGTTTAATTGAATGTTTCAGTGTGGTACCACATTACTACGCGATCCAAACCAGAAAAAACCCAGGATCTGTTCAACAAGTATGTGAAGAATGCGAAAGTATGTGTCTGATGAGGGCAAATCCCAGGCCCAACCTAGACATAACATGCGTTATCCTCTAAAATATTGATCGAAACCAGGTTTAATTGACTGTTTCAGTGTGGTACCACATTACTACGTGATCCAATCCAGAAAAAGCCCAGGATCTGGCCAACAAGTATGAGAAGTATGCCAAAGTATGAGCCTGTTGAGGACAAATCCTAGACCTAACCCAGACCTAACACGCGTTATCCTCTAAAATATTTATCAAGACCAGATTTAATTGAATGTTTCAGTGTGGTACCACATTACCACCTGATCCAAACCAGAAAAATACCCAGGATCTGTTTAACAGGTATGTGTAGAACGCGAAAATATGTGTCTGATGAGGGCAAATCCCAAGCTCAGCCTAGACATAACATGCGTTATCCTCTAAAATATTGATCGAAACCAGGTTTAATTGACTGTTTCAGTGTGGTACCACATTACTACGTCATCCAAACCAGAAATAACCAGGGATCTGTTCAACAAGTATGAGAAATATGCGAAAGTACGAGCCTGATGAGAGCAAATCCCAGACTTAACCTAGACCTAACATGAGTTATTCTCTAATATATTCATCGAAACCAGGTTTAGTGGACTTTTTCGGTGTGGTACCACATTACTACGTGATCCAAACCAGAAAAAACCCACGATCTGGCCATCAAGTATGAGAAGTATGCGAAAGTATGAGCCTGCTGAGGACAAATCCTAGACCTAACCCAGACCTAACATGCGTTATCCTCTAAAATATTTATCAAGACCAGATTTAATTGAATGTTTCAGTGTGGTACCACATTACTGCGTGATCCAAACCAGAAAAAACCCAGGATCTGTTCAACAAGTATGTGAAGAATGCGAAAGTATGTGTCTGATGAGGGAAAATCCCAGGCCTAACCTAGACCTAACTTGCGATATCCTCTAAAATATTGATCGAAACCAGGTTTAATGGACTGCTTCAGTGTGGTACCACATTACTGCGTGATCCCAACCAGAAAAAACCCAGGATCTGTTCAACAAGTATGTGAAGAATGCGAAAGTATGTGTCTGATGAGGGAAAATCCCAGGCCTAACCTAGACCTAACTTGCGATATCCTCTAAAATATTGATCGAAACCAGGTTTAATGGACTGTTTCATTGTGGTACCACATTACTACGTGATCCAAATCAGAAAAAACCCCGGATCTGTTCATCAAGTATGTGAAGAATGCGAAAGTATGTGTCTGATGAGGGAAAATCCCAGGCCTAACCTAGACCTAACTTGCGATATCCTCTAAAATATTGATCGAAACCAGGTTTAATGGACTGTTTCATTGTGGTACCACATTACTACGTGATCCAAATCAGAAAAAACCCCGGATCTGTTCATCAAGTATGTGAAGAATGCGAAAGTATGTGTCTGATGAGGGAAAATCCCAGGCCTAACCTAGACCTAACTTGCGATATCCTCTAAAATATTGATCGAAACCAGGTTTAAAGGACTGTTTCAGTGTGGTGCCACATTACTACGTGATCCAATCCAGAAAAAGCCCACGACCTGGCCATCAAGTATGAGAAGTATGCGAAAGTATGAGCCTGCTGAGGACAAATCCTAGACCTAACCCAGACCTAACATGCGTTATCCTCTAAAATATTTATCAAGACCTGATTTAATTGAATGTTTCAGTGTGGTACCACATTACTACGCGATCCAAACCAGAAAAAACCCAGGATCTCGTCAACAAGTATGTGGAGAATGCGAAAGTATGAGCCTGACGAGGGCAAGTCCCAGACCTATCCCAGACATAACATGCGTTATCCTCTAAAATATTGATCGAAACCAGGTTTAATGGACTGTTTCATTGTGGTACCACATTACTACGTGATCCAAATCAGAAAAAACCCCGGATCTGTTCATCAAGTATGTGAAGAATGCGAAAGTATGTGTCTGATGAGGGAAAATCCCAGGCCTAACATAGACCTAACTTGCGATATCCTCTAAAATATTGATCGAAACCAGGTTTAAAGGACTGTTTCAGTGTGGTGCCACATTACTACGTGATCCAATCCAGAAAAAGCCCACGACCTGGCCATCAAGTATGAGAAGTATGCGAAAGTATGAGCCTGCTGAGGACAAATCCTAGACCTAACCCAGACCTAACATGCGTTATCCTCTAAAATATTTATCAAGACCAGATTTAATTGAATGTTTCAGTGTGGTACCACATTACTACGCGATCCAAACCAGAAAAAACCCAGGATCTCGTCAACAAGTATGTGGAGAATGCGATAGTGTGAGCCTGACGAGGGCAAATCCCAGACCTATCACAGACATAACATGCGTTATCCTCTAAAATATTGATCGAAACCAGGTTTAATGGATTGTTTTAGTGTGGTACCACATTACTACGTGATCCAAACCAGAAAAAACCCAGGATCTGGCCATCAAGTATGAGAAGTATGCGAAAGTATGAGCCTGCTGAGGACAAATCCTAGACCTAACCCAGACCTAACACGCGTTATCCTCTAAAATATTTATCAAGACCAGATTTAATTGAATGTTTCAGTGTGGTACCACATTACTACGCGATCCAAACCAGAAAAAACCCAGGATCTGTTCAACAAGTATGTGAAGAATGCGAAAGTATGTGTCTGGTGAGGGAAAATCCCAGGCCTAACCAAGACCTAACATGCGTTATCCTCAAAAATATTGATCGATACCTGGTTTAATAGACTGTTTCAGTGTGGTACCACATTACCACCTGATCCAAACCAGAAAAATACCCAGGATCTGTTTAACAGGTATGTGTAGAACGCGAAAATATGTGTCTGATGAGGGCAAATCCCAAGCCCAACCTAGACATAACATGCGTTATCCTCTAAAATATTGATCGAAACCAGGTTTAATTGACTGTTTCAGTGTGGTACCACATTACTACGTAATCCAAACCAGAAATAGCCAGGGATCTGTTCAACAAGTATGAGAAATATGCGAAAGCACGAGCCTGATGAGAGCAAATCCCAGACCTAACCTAGACCTAACATGAGTTATTCTCTAATATATTCATCGAAACCAGATTTAGTGGACTTTTTCGGTGTGGTACCACATTACTACGTGATCCAAACCAGAAAAAACCCAGGATCTGGTCAACAAGTATGTGGAGAATGCGAAAGTATGAGCCTGACGAGGGCAAATACCGATCCTATCCCAGACATAACTTGCGTTATCCTCTAAAATATTGATCGAAACCGGGTTTAATGGACTGCTTCAGTGTGGTACCACATTATTACGTGATCCAAAGCAGAAATAGCCAGGGATCCGTTCAACAAGTATGTGAAAAATGCGAAAATATGACCATGATGAGGGCAAATCCCAGTCCTATCCCAGACATAACTTGCGTTATCCTCTAAAATATTGATCGAAACCAGGTTTAATGGACTGCTTCAGTGTGGTACCACATAACTACGTGATCCATACCAGAAGAACTCAGGATCTGTTCAACAAGTATGTGAAAAATGCGAAAGTATGAGCCTGCTGAGGGCAAATCCCAGACCTGACCTAGATCTAACATGAGTCATTCTCTAAAATATTCATCGAATCCAGGTTTAATGGACTTTTTCAGTGTGGTACCACATTACTACGTGTTCCAAACCAGAACAAACCCAGGATCCGTTCAACAAGTATGTGAAGAATGCGAAAGTATGTGTCTAATGGGGGAAAATCCCATGCCTAACCTAGACCTAACTTGCGTTATCCTCTAAAATATTGATCGAAACCAGGTTTAAAGGACTGTTTCAGTGTGGTACCACATTACTACGTGATCCAATCCAGAAAGAGCCCAGGATCTGGCCATCAAGTATGAGAAATATGCGAAAGTATGAGCCTGCTGAGGGCAAATCCCAGACCTAACCCAGACCTAACATGCCTTATCCTCTAAAATATTGATCGTAACCAGGTTTAATGGACTGTTTCAGAGTGGTACCACATTATTACGTGATCCAAAGCAGAAATAGCCAGGGATCCGTTCAACAAGTATGTGAAAAATGCGAAAATATGACCATGATGAGGGCAAATCCCAGTCCTACCCCAGACCTAACTTGCGTTGTCCTCTAAAATATTGATGGTAACCAGGTTTAATGGACTGTTTCAGTGTGGTACCACATTACTACGTGATCCAAACCAGAAAAACCCAGGATCTGTTCAACAAGTATGTGAAAAATGCGAAAGTATGAGCCTGCTGAGGGCAAATCCTAGACCTAACCCAGACATAACATGCGTTATCCTCAAAGATATTGACCGAAACCAGGTTTAATCGACTGTTTCGGTGTGGTACCACATTACTACCTGATCCAAACCAGAAAAATACCCAGGATCTGTTTAACAGGTATGTGTAGAACGCGAAAATATGTGTCTGATGACGGCAAATCCCCGGCCTAAACTAGACAGAACATGCGTTATCCTCTAAAATATTGATCGAAACCAGGTTTAATGGACTGTTTCAGTGTGGTACCACATTACTACGTGATCCAAACAAGAAAAAACCCAGGATCTGGCCAACAAGTATGTGGAGAATGCGAAAGTATGAGCTTGACGAAGGCAAATCCCGAACCTATCCCAGACATAACTTGCGTTATCCTCTAAAATATTGATCGAAACCAGGTTTAATGGACTGTTTTAGTGTGGTACCACATTACTACGGGATCCAAACAAGAAAAAACCCAGGATCTGGCCAACAAGTATGTGGAGAATGCGAAAGTATGAGCTTGACGAAGGCAAATCCCGAACCTATCCCAGACATAACTTGCGTTATCCTCTAAAATATTGATCGAAACCAGGTTTAATGGACTGTTTCAGTGTGGTACCACATTACTACGTGATCCAAACCAGAAAAAACCCAGGATCCGTTCAACAAGTATGTGAAGAATGCGAAAGTATGTGTCTGATGAGGGAAAATCCCAGGCCTAACCTTGACCTAACTTGCGTTATCCTCTAAAATATTGATCGAAACCAGGTTTAATGGACTGTTTCAGTGGGGTACCACATTACTGCGTGATCCAAACCAGAAAAAAACCCAGGATCTCGTCAACAAGTATGTGGAGAATGCGAAAGTATGAGCCTGACGAGGGCAAATCCCAGACCTATCCCAGACCTAACTTTTTTTTTTTTTTTTTTTTTTTTTTGTCGTGTGGAAAATCTTCGAAAGACTCCCACCCACCTCCTTGGGGAGAGGTGGGAGGGGTGTGTGGGATTCCCCGCGCCCGTACAACGACAGGCGCCGGACCTATCCACTAAAAACCCCACGGTGACCCTTCGGCACGCTTTGGGAGGATGCCGGGAATCGCTCGAAGCATTCTTCCGGTATCCTCCCCGTGCCCGCGCTTTCGCGCCCATCCCCCGGGGGGACAATCGGTCCCCCCAGTAGACACACTGCCTCATAGCGGCGGGACGGGGCCACTCCATCCCGCCGCTATCCGTCCCGGGGCATCCCAGACCTAACTTGCGTATCCTCTAAAATATTGATCGAAACCAGGTTTAATTTACTGTTTCAGTGTGGCACCACATTACTACGTGATCCAATCCAGAAAAAGCCCAGGATCTGTTTAACACGTATGTGGAGAATGCGAAAGTATGTGTCTGGTGAGGGCAAATCCCAGGCCCAACCTAGATATAACATGCGTTATCCTCTAAAATATTGATCGAAACCAGGTTTAATTGACTGTTTCAGTGTGGTACCACATCACTACGTGATGCAATCCAGAGAAAGCCCAGGATCTGGCCATCAAGTATGAGAAATATGCGAAAGTATGAGCCTGCTGAGGGCAAATCCCGGACCTATCCCAGACCTAACTTGCGTTATCCTCTAAAATATTGATCGAAACCAGGTTTAGTTTACTGTTTCAGTGTTGTACCACATTACTACGTGATCCAAACCAGAAAAAACCCAGGATCCGTTCAACAAGTATGTGGAGAATGCGAAAGTATGTGTCTCATGAGGGGAAATCCCAGGCCTAACCGAGACCTAACATGCTTTATCCTCAAAAATATTGATCGAAACCTGGTTTAATAGACTGTTTCAGTGTGGTACCACATTACCACCTGATCCAAACCAGAAAAATACCCAGGATCTGTTTAACAGTTATGTGTAGAACGCGAAAATATGTGTCTGATGAGGGCAAATCCCAAGCCCAACCCAGACATAACATGCGTTATCCTCTAAAATATTGATCGAAACCAGGTTTAATTGACTGTTTCAGTGTAGTACCACATTACTACGTAATCCAAATCAGAAATAGCAGGGATCTGTTCAACAAGTATATGAAAAATGCAAAAATATGACCCTGAAGAGGGCAAATCCCACGCCCAACCGAGACATAACATGCGTTATCCTCTAAAATATTGATCGAAACCAGGTTTAATTGACTGTTTCAGTGTGGTACCACATTACTACGTGATGCAATCCAGAGAAAGCCCAGGATCTGACCATCAAGTATGAGAAATATGCGAAAGTATGAGCCTGCTGAGGGCAAATCCCAGACCTAACCCAGACCTAACATGCCTTATCCTCTAAAATATTGATCGTAACCAGGTTTAATGGACTGTTTCAGAGTGGTACCACATTATTACGTGATCCCAACCAGAAATAGCCAGGGATCTGTTCAACAAGTATGTGAAAAATGCGGAAATATGACCATGATGAGGGCAAATCCCAGTCCTATCCCAGACCTAACTTGCGTTGTCCTCTAAAATATTGATGGAAACCAGGTTTAATGGACTGTTTCAGTGTGGTGCCACATTACTACGTGATCCAAACCAGAAAAACCCAGGATCTGTTCAACAAGTATGTGAAAAATGCGAAAGTATGAGCCTGCTGAGGGCAAATCCTAGACCTAACCCAGACATAACATGCGTTATCCTCAAAGATATTGCCCGAAACCAGGTTTAATCGACTGTTTCGGTGTGGTACCACATTACTACCTGATCCAAACCAGAAAAATACCCAGGATCTGTTTAACAGGTATGTGTAGAACGCGAAAATATGTGTCTGATGACGGCAAATCCCCGGCCTAAACTAGACAGAACATGCGTTATCCTCTAAAATATTGATCGAAACCAGGTTTAATGGACTGTTTCAGTGTGGTACCACATTACTACGTGATCCAAACAAGAAAAAACCCAGGATCTGGCCAACAAGTATGTGGAGAATGCGAAAGTATGAGCTTGACGAAGGCAAATCCCGAACCTATCCCAGACATAACTTGCGTTATCCTCTAAAATATTGATCGAAACCAGGTTTAATGGACTGTTTCAGTGTGGTATCACATTACTACGGGATCCAAACCAGAAAAAGCCCAGAATCTGGCCATCAAGTATGAGAAATATGCGAAAGTACGAGACTGATGAGAGCAAATCCCAGACCTGACTTAGATCTAACATGAGTCATTCTCTAAAATATTCATCGAAACCAGGTTTAATGGACTGTTTCAGTGGGGTACCACATTACTGCGTGATCCATACCAGGAAAACCCAGGATCTGTTCAACGAGTATGTGAAAAATGCGAAAGTATGAGCCTGCTGAGGGCAAATCCTAGACCTAACCCAGACCTAACATGCGTTATCCTCAAAAATATTGATCGAAACCGGATTTAATTGAATGTTTCAGTGTGGTACCACACTACTACGCGATCCAAACCAGAAAAAAACCCAGGATCTCGTCAACAAGTATGTGGAGAATGCGAAAGTATGAGCCTGACGAGGGCAAATCCCAGACCTATCCCAGACCTGACTTTTTTTTTTTTTTTTTTTTTTTTTGTCGTGTGGAAAATCTTCGAAAGACTCCCTCCCACCTCCTTGGGGAGAGGTGGGAGGGGTGTGTGGGATTCCCCGCGCCCGTACAACGACAGGCGCGGGACCTACCCACTAAAAACCCCACGGTGACCCTTCGGCACGCTTTGAGAGGATACCGGGAATCGCTCGAAGCATTCTTCCGGTATCCTCCCCGTGCACGCGCTTTCGCGTCCATCCCCCGGGGGGACAATCGGTCCCCCCAGTAGACACACTGCCTCATAGCGGCGGGACGGGGCCACTCCATTCCGCCGCTATCCGTCCCGGGGCATCCCAGACCTAACTTGCGTATCCTCTAAAATATTGATCGAAACCAGGTTTAATTGACTGTTTCAGTGTGGTACCACATTACTACGTGATGCAATCCAGAGAAAGCCCAGGATCTGGCCATCAAGTATGAGAAATATGCGAAAGTATGAGCCTGCTGAGGGCAAATCCCGGACCTATCCCAGACCTAACTTGCGTTATCCTCTAAAATATTGATCGAAACCAGGTTTAGTTTACTGTTTCAGTGTTGTACCACATTACTACGTGATCCAAACCAGAAAAAACCCAGGATCCGTTCAACAAGTATGTGGAGAATGCGAAAGTATGTGTCTGATGAGGGGAAAGCCCAGGCCTAACCGAGACCTAACATGCTTTATCCTCAAAAATACTGATCGAAACCTGGTTTAATAGACTGTTTCAGTGTGGTACCACATTACCACCTGATCCAAACCAGAAAAATACCCAGGATCTGTTTAACAGTTATGTGTAGAACGCGAAAATATGTGTCTGATGAGGGCAAATCCCAAGTCCAACCCAGACATAACATGCGTTATCCTCTAAAATATTGATCGAAACCAGGTTTAATTGACTGTTTCAGTGTAGTACCACATTACTACGTAATCCAAATCAGAAATAGCAGGGATCTGTTCAACAAGTATATGAAAAATGCGAAAATATGACCCTGAAGGGGGCAAATCCCACGCCCAACCGAGACATAACATACGTTATCCTCTAAAATATTGATCGAAACCAGGTTTAATTGACTGTTTCAGTGTGGTACCACATTACTACGTGATGCAATCCAGAGAAAGCCCAGGATCTGGCCATCAAGTATGAGAAATATGCGAAAGTATGAGCCTGCTGAGGGCAAATCCCAGACCTAACCCAGACCTAACATGCCTTATCCTCTAAAATATTGATCGTAACCAGGTTTAATGAACTGTTTCAGAGTGGTACCACATTATTACGTGATCCCAACCAGAAATAGCCAGGGATCTGTTCAACAAGTATGTGAAAAATGCGGAAATATGACCATGATGAGGGCAAATCCCAGTCCTATCCCAGACCTAACTTGCGTTGTCCTCTAAAATATTGATGGAAACCAGGTTTAATGGACTGTTTCAGTGTGGTGCCACATTACTACGTGATCCAAACCAGAAAAACCCAGGATCTGTTCAACATGTATGTGAAAAATGCGAAAGTATGAGCCTGCTGAGGGCAAATCCTAGACCTAACCCAGACATAACATGCGTTATCCTCAAAGATATTGACCGAAACCAGGTTTAATCGACTGTTTCGGTGTGGTACCACATTACTACCTGATCCAAACCAGAAAAATACCCAGGATCTGTTTAACAGGTATGTGTAGAACGCGAAAATATGTGTCTGATGACGGCAAATCCCCGGCCTAAACTAGACAGAACATGCGTTATCCTCTAAAATATTGATCGAAACCAGGTTTAATGGACTGTTTCAGTGTGGTACCACATTACTACGTGATCCAAACAAGAAAAAACCCAGGATCTGGCCAACAAGTATGTGGAGAATGCGAAAGTATGAGCTTGACGAAGGCAAATCCCGAACCTATCCCAGACATAACTTGCGTTATCCTCTAAAATATTGATCGAAACCAGGTTTAATGGACTGTTTCAGTGTGGTATCACATTACTACGGGATCCAAACCAGAAAAAGCCCAGAATCTGGCCATCAAGTATGAGAAATATGCGAAAGTACGAGACTGATGAGAGCAAATCCCAGACCTGACTTAGATCTAACATGAGTCATTCTCTAAAATATTCATCGAATCCAGGTTTAATGGACTTTTTCAGTGTGGTACCACATTACTACGTGTTCCAAACCAGAAAAAACCCAGGATCCGTTCAACAAGTATGTGAAGAATGCGAAAGTATGTGTCTGATGAGGGAAAATCCCAGGCCTAACCTTGACCTAACTTGCGTTATCCTCTAAAATATTGATCGAAACCAGGTTTAATGGACTGTTTCAGTGGGGTACCACATTACTGCGTGATCCATACCAGAAAAACCCAGGATCTGTTCAACGAGTATGTGAAAAATGCGAAAGTATGAGCCTGCTGAGGGCAAATCCTAGACCTAACCCAGACCTAACATGCGTTATCCTCAAAGATATTGACCGAAACCAGGTTTAATCGACTGTTTCGGTGTGGTACCACATTACTACCTGATCCAAACCAGAAAAATACCCAGGATCTGTTTAACAGGTATGTGTAGAACGCGAAAATATGTGTCTGATGAGGGCAAATCCCCGGCCTAAACTAGACAGAACATGCGTTATCCTCTAAAATATTGATCGAAACCAGGTTTAATGGACTGTTTCAGTGGGGTACCACATTACTGCGTGATCCATACCAGAAAAACCCAGGATCTGTTCAACGAGTATGTGAAAAATGCGAAAGTATGAGCCTGCTGAGGGCAAATCCTAGACCTAACCCAGACCTAACTTGCGTATCCTCTAAAATATTGATCGAAACCAGGTTTAATTTACTGTTTCAGTGTGGCACCACATTACTACGTGATGCAATCCAGAGAAAGCCCAGGATCTGGCCATCAAGTATGAGAAATATGCGAAAGTATGAGCATGCTGAGGGCAAATCCCGGACCTATCCCAGACCTAACTTGCGTTATCCTCTAAAATATTGATCGAAACCAGGTTTAGTTTACTGTTTCAGTGTTGTACCACATTACTACGTGATCCAAACCAGAAAAAACCCAGGATCCGTTCAACAAGTATGTGGAGAATGCGAAAGTATGTGTCTGATGAGGGGAAATCCCAGGCCTAACCAAGACCTAACATGCTTTATCCTCAAAAATATTGATCGAAACCTGGTTTAATAGACTGTTTCAGTGTGGTACCACATTACCACCTGATCCAAACCAGAAAAATACCCAGGATCTGTTTAACAGTTATGTGTAGAACGCGAAAATATGTGTCTGATGAGGGCAAATCCCAAGCCCAACCTAGACATAACATGCGTTATCCTCTAAAATATTGATCGAAACCAGGTTTAATGGACTGTTTCAGAGTGGTACCACATTATTACGTGATCCAAACCAGAAATAGCCAGGGATCTGTTCAACAAGTATGTGAAAAATGCGAAAATATGACCATGATGAGGGCAAATCCCAGTCCTATCCCAGACCTAACTTGCGTTGTCCTCTAAAATATTGATGGAAACCAGGTTTAATGGACTGTTTCAGTGTGGTACCACATTACTACGTGATCCAAACCAGAAAAACCCAGGATCTGTTCAACAAGTATGTGAAAAATGCGAAGGTACGAGCCTGATGAGAGCAAATCCTAGACCTAACCCAGACCTAACCTGTGCTATCCTCAAAGATATTGACCGAAACCAGGTTTAATCGACTGTTTCGGTGTGGTACCACATTACTACCTGATCCAAACCAGAAAAATACCCAGGATCTGTTTAACAGGTATGTGTAGAACGCGAAAATATGTGTCTGATGACGGCAAATCCCCGGCCTAAACTAGACAGAACATGCGTTATCCTCTAAAATATTGATCGAAACCAGGTTTAATGGACTGTTTCAGTGTGGTACCACATTACTACGTGATCCAAACAAGAAAAAACCCAGGATCTGGCCAACAAGTATGTGGAGAATGCGAAAGTATGAGCTTGACGAAGGCAAATCCCGAACCTATCCCAGACATAACTTGCGTTATCCTCTAAAATATTGATCGAAACCAGGTTTAATGGACTGTTTCAGTGTGGTATCACATTACTACGGGATCCAAACCAGAAAAAGCCCAGAATCTGGCCATCAAGTATGAGAAATATGCGAAAGTACGAGACTGATGAGAGCAAATCCCAGACCTGACTTAGATCTAACATGAGTCATTCTCTAAAATATTCATCGAATCCAGGTTTAATGGACTTTTTCAGTGTGGTACCAAATTACTACGTGTTCCAAACCAGAAAAAACCCAGGATCCGTTCAACAAGTATGTGAAGAATGCGAAAGTATGTGTCTGATGAGGGAAAATCCCAGGCCTAACCTTGACCTAACTTGCGTTATCCTCTAAAATATTGATCGAAACCAGGTTTAATGGACTGTTTCAGTGGGGTACCACATTACTGCGTGATCCATACCAGAAAAACCCAGGATCTGTTCAACGAGTATGTGAAAAATGCGAAAGTATGAGCCTGCTGAGGGCAAATCCTAGACCTAACCCAGACCTAACATGCGTTATCCTCAAAAATATTGATCGAAACCGGATTTAATTGAATGTTTCAGTGTGGTACCACATTACTACCTGATCCAAACCAGAAAAATACCCAGGATCTGTTTAACAGGTATGTGTAGAACGCGAAAATATGTGTCTGATGAGGGCAAATCCCAAGCCCAACCTAGACATAACATGCGTTATCCTCTAAAATATTGATCGAAACCAGGTTTAATGGACTGTTTCAGTGGGGTACCACATTACTGCGTGATCCATACCAGAAAAACCCAGGATCTGTTCAACGAGTATGTGAAAAATGCGAAAGTATGAGCCTGCTGAGGGCAAATCCTAGACCTAACCCAGACCTAACTTGCGTATCCTCTAAAATATTGATCGAAACCAGGTTTAGTTTACTGTTTCAGTGTTGTACCACATTACTACGTGATCCAAACCAGAAAAAACCCAGGATCCGTTCAACAAGTATGTGGAGAATGCGAAAGTATGTGTCTGATGAGGGGAAATCCCAGGCCTAACCAAGACCTAACATGCTTTATCCTCAAAAATATTGATCGAAACCTGGTTTAATAGACTGTTTCAGTGTGGTACCACATTACCACCTGATCCAAACCAGAAAAATACCCAGGATCTGTTTAACAGTTATGTGTAGAACGCGAAAATATGTGTCTGATGAGGGCAAATCCCAAGCCCAACCTAGACATAACATGCGTTATCCTCTAAAATATTGATCGAAACCAGGTTTAATTGACTGTTTCAGTGTAGTACCACATTACTACGTAATCCAAATCAGAAATAGCCAGAGATCTGTTCAACAAGTATGTGAAAAATGCGAAAATATGACCCTGAAGAGGGCAAATCCCACGCCCAACCTAGACCTAACATGAATTATTCTCTAAAATATTCATCGAAACCAGGTTTAATGGACTTTTTCGGTGTGGTACCACATTACTACGTGATCCAAACCAGAAAGAACCCAGGATCCGTTCAACAAATATGTGAAGAATGCGAAAGTATGTGCCTGAGGGAAAATTCCAGGCCTAACCTAGACCTAACTTGCGTTATCCTCTAAAATATTGATCGAAACCAGGTTTAATGGACTGTTCCAGTGTGGTACCACATTACTACGTGATGCAATCCAGAGAAAGCCCAGGATCTGGCCATCAAGTATGAGAAATATGCGAAAGTATGAGCCTGCTGAGGGCAAATCCCAGACCTAACCCAGACCTAACATGCCTTATCCTCTAAAATATTGATCGTAACCAGGTTTAATGGACTGTTTCAGAGTGGTACCACATTATTACGTGATCCAAACCAGAAATAGCCAGGGATCTGTTCAACAAGTATGTGAAAAATGCGAAAATATGACCATGATGAGGGCAAATCCCAGTCCTATCCCAGACCTAACTTGCGTTGTCCTCTAAAATATTGATGGAAACCAGGTTTAATGGACTGTTTCAGTGTGGTACCACATTACTACGTGATCCAAACCAGAAAAACCCAGGATCTGTTCAACAAGTATGTGAAAAATGCGAAGGTACGAGCCTGATGAGAGCAAATCCTAGACCTAACCCAGACCTAACTTGTGCTATCCTCAAAGATATTGACCGAAACCAGGTTTAATCGACTGTTTCGGTGTGGTACCACATTACTACCTTATCCAAACCAGAAAAATACCCAGGATCTGTTTAACAGGTATGAGTAGAACGCGAAAATATGTGTCTGATGACGGCAAATCCCCGGCCTAAACTAGACAGAACATGCGTTATCCTCTAAAATATTGATCGAAACCAGGTTTAATGGACTGTTTCAGTGTGGTACCACATTACTACGTGATCCAAACAAGAAAAAACCCAGGATCTGGCCAACAAGTATGTGGAGAATGCGAAAGTATGAGCTTGACGAAGGCAAATCCCGAACCTATCCCAGACATAACTTGCGTTATCCTCTAAAATATTGATCGAAACCAGGTTTAATGGACTGTTTCAGTGTGGTACCACATTACTACGTGATCCAAACCAGAAAAACCCAGGATCTGTTCAACAAGTATGTGAAAAATGCGAAAGTATGAGCCTGCAGAGGGCAAATCCTAGACCTAACCCAGACCTAACATGCGTTATCCTCAAAAATATTGATCGAAACCGGATTTAATTGAATGTTTCAGTGTGGTACCACACTACTACGCGATCCAAACCAGAAAAAAACCCAGGATCTCGTCAACAAGTATGTGGAGAATGCGAAAGTATGAGCCTGACGAGGGCAAATCCCAGACCTATCCCAGACCTAACTTTTTTTTTTTTTTTTTTTTTTTTTGTCGTGTGGAAAATCTTCGAAAGACTCCCTCCCACCTCCTTGGGGAGAGGTGGGAGGGGTGTGTGGGATTCCCCGCGCCCGTACAACGACAGGCGCGGGACCTACCCACTAAAAACCCCACGGTGACCCTTCGGCACGCTTTGGGAGGATACCGGGAATCGCTCGAAGCATTCTTCCGGTATCCTCCCCGTGCCCGCGCTTTCGCGCCCATCCCCCGGGGGGACAATCGGTCCCCCCAGTAGACACACTGCCTCATAGCGGCGGGACGGGGCCACTCCATCCCGCCGCTATCCGTCCCGGGGCATCCCAGACCTAACTTGCGTATCCTCTAAAATATTGATCGAAACCAGGTTTAATTTACTGTTTCAGTGTGGCACCACATTACTACGTGATGCAATCCAGAGAAAGCCCAGGATCTGGCCATCAAGTATGAGAAATATGCGAAAGTATGAGCCTGCTGAGGGCAAATCCCGGACCTATCCCAGACCTAACTTGCGTTATCCTCTAAAATATTGATCGAAACCAGGTTTAGTTTACTGTTTCAGTGTTGTACCACATTACTACGTGATCCAAACCAGAAAAAACCCAGGATCCGTTCAACAAGTATGTGGAGAATGCGAAAGTATGTGTCTGATGAGGGGAAATCCCAGGCCTAACCAAGACCTAACATGCTTTATCCTCAAAAATATTGATCGAAACCTGGTTTAATAGACTGTTTCAGTGTGGTACCACATTACCACCTGATCCAAACCAGAAAAATACCCAGGATCTGTTTAACAGTTATGTGTAGAACGCGAAAATATGTGTCTGATGAGGGCAAATCCCAAGCCCAACCTAGACATAACATGCGTTATCCTCTAAAATATTGATCGAAACCAGGTTTAATTGACTGTTTCAGTGTAGTACCACATTACTACGTAATCCAAATCAGAAATAGCCAGAGATCTGTTCAACAAGTATGTGAAAAATGCGAAAATATGACCCTGAAGAGGGCAAATCCCACGCCCAACCTAGACCTAACATGAATTATTCTCTAAAATATTCATCGAAACCAGGTTTAATGGACTTTTTCGGTGTGGTACCACATTACTACGTGATCCAAACCAGAAAAACCCAGGATCTGTTCAACAAGTAAGTGAAAAACGTGAAACTATGAGCCTGATGAGGGCAAAATCCCAGACGTATCCCAGACATAACATGCGTTATCCTCTAAAATATTGATCGAAACCAGGTTTAATGGACTGTTTCAGTGTGGTACCACATTACTACGTGATGCAATCCAGAGAAAGCCCAGGATCTGGCCATCAAGTATGAGAAATATGCGAAAGTATGAGCCTGCTGAGGGCAAATCCCAGACCTAACCCAGACCTAACATGCCTTATCCTCTAAAATATTGATCGTAACCAGGTTTAATGGACTGTTTCAGAGTGGTACCACATTATTACGTGATCCAAACCAGAAATAGCCAGGGATCTGTTCAACAAGTATGTGAAAAATGCGAAAATATGACCATGATGAGGGCAAATCCCAGTCCTATCCCAGACCTAACTTGCGTTGTCCTCTAAAATATTGATGGAAACCAGGGTTAATGGACTGTTTCAGTGTGGTACCACATTACTACGTGATCCAAACCAGAAAAACCCAGGATCTGTTCAACAAGTATGTGAAAAATGCGAAGGTACGAGCCTGATGAGAGCAAATCCTAGACCTAACCCAGACCTAACTTGTGCTATCCTCAAAGATATTGACCGAAACCAGGTTTAATCGACTGTTTCGGTGTGGTACCACATTACTACCTGATCCAAACCAGAAAAATACCCAGGATCTGTTTAACAGGTATGAGTAGAACGCGAAAATATGTGTCTGATGACGGCAAATCCCCGGCCTAAACTAGACAGAACATGCGTTATCCTCTAAAATATTGATCGAAACCAGGTTTAATGGACTGTTTCAGTGTGGTACCACATTACTACGTGATCCAAACAAGAAAAAACCCAGGATCTGGCCAACAAGTATGTGGAGAATGCGAAAGTATGAGCTTGACGAAGGCAAATCCCGAACCTATCCCAGACATAACTTGCGTTATCCTCTAAAATATTGATCGAAACCAGGTTTAATGGACTGTTTCAGTGTGGTATCACATTACTACGGGATCCAAACCAGAAAAAGCCCAGAATCTGGCCATCAAGTATGAGAAATATGCGAAAGTACGAGACTGATGAGAGCAAATCCCAGACCTGACTTAGATCTAACATGAGTCATTCTCTAAAATATTCATCGAATCCAGGTTTAATGGACTTTTTCAGTGTGGTACCACATTACTACGTGTTCCAAACCAGAAAAAACCCAGGATCCGTTCAACAAGTATGTGAAGAATGCGAAAGTATGTGTCTGATGAGGGAAAATCCCAGGCCTAACCTTGACCTAACTTGCGTTATCCTCTAAAATATTGATCGAAACCAGGTTTAATGGACTGTTTCAGTGGGGTACCACATTACTGCGTGATCCATACCAGAAAAACCCAGGATCTGTTCAACGAGTATGTGAAAAATGCGAAAGTATGAGCCTGCTGAGGGCAAATCCTAGACCTAACCCAGACCTAACATGCGTTATCCTCAAAGATATTGACCGAAACCAGGTTTAATCGACTGTTTCGGTGTGGTACCACATTACTACCTGATCCAAACCAGAAAAATACCCAGGATCTGTTTAACAGGTATGTGTAGAACGCGAAAATATGTGTCTGATGAGGGCAAATCCCCGGCCTAAACTAGACAGAACATGCGTTATCCTCTAAAATATTGATCGAAACCAGGTTTAATGGACTGTTTCAGTGGGGTACCACATTACTGCGTGATCCATACCAGAAAAACCCAGGATCTGTTCAACGAGTATGTGAAAAATGCGAAAGTATGAGCCTGCTGAGGGCAAATCCTAGACCTAACCCAGACCTAACTTGCGTATCCTCTAAAATATTGATCGAAACCAGGTTTAATTTACTGTTTCAGTGTGGCACCACATTACTACGTGATGCAATCCAGAGAAAGCCCAGGATCTGGCCATCAAGTATGAGAAATATGCGAAAGTATGAGCATGCTGAGGGCAAATCCCGGACCTATCCCAGACCTAACTTGCGTTATCCTCTAAAATATTGATCGAAACCAGGTTTAGTTTACTGTTTCAGTGTTGTACCACATTACTACGTGATCCAAACCAGAAAAAACCCAGGATCCGTTCAACAAGTATGTGGAGAATGCGAAAGTATGTGTCTGATGAGGGGAAATCCCAGGCCTAACCAAGACCTAACATGCTTTATCCTCAAAAATATTGATCGAAACCTGGTTTAATAGACTGTTTCAGTGTGGTACCACATTACCACCTGATCCAAACCAGAAAAATACCCAGGATCTGTTTAACAGTTATGTGTAGAACGCGAAAATATGTGTCTGATGAGGGCAAATCCCAAGCCCAACCTAGACATAACATGCGTTATCCTCTAAAATATTGATCGAAACCAGGTTTAATGGACTGTTTCAGAGTGGTACCACATTATTACGTGATCCAAACCAGAAATAGCCAGGGATCTGTTCAACAAGTATGTGAAAAATGCGAAAATATGACCATGATGAGGGCAAATCCCAGTCCTATCCCAGACCTAACTTGCGTTGTCCTCTAAAATATTGATGGAAACCAGGTTTAATGGACTGTTTCAGTGTGGTACCACATTACTACGTGATCCAAACCAGAAAAACCCAGGATCTGTTCAACAAGTATGTGAAAAATGCGAAGGTACGAGCCTGATGAGAGCAAATCCTAGACCTAACCCAGACCTAACCTGTGCTATCCTCAAAGATATTGACCGAAACCAGGTTTAATCGACTGTTTCGGTGTGGTACCACATTACTACCTGATCCAAACCAGAAAAATACCCAGGATCTGTTTAACAGGTATGTGTAGAACGCGAAAATATGTGTCTGATGACGGCAAATCCCCGGCCTAAACTAGACAGAACATGCGTTATCCTCTAAAATATTGATCGAAACCAGGTTTAATGGACTGTTTCAGTGTGGTACCACATTACTACGTGATCCAAACAAGAAAAAACCCAGGATCTGGCCAACAAGTATGTGGAGAATGCGAAAGTATGAGCTTGACGAAGGCAAATCCCGAACCTATCCCAGACATAACTTGCGTTATCCTCTAAAATATTGATCGAAACCAGGTTTAATGGACTGTTTCAGTGTGGTATCACATTACTACGGGATCCAAACCAGAAAAAGCCCAGAATCTGGCCATCAAGTATGAGAAATATGCGAAAGTACGAGACTGATGAGAGCAAATCCCAGACCTGACTTAGATCTAACATGAGTCATTCTCTAAAATATTCATCGAATCCAGGTTTAATGGACTTTTTCAGTGTGGTACCAAATTACTACGTGTTCCAAACCAGAAAAAACCCAGGATCCGTTCAACAAGTATGTGAAGAATGCGAAAGTATGTGTCTGATGAGGGAAAATCCCAGGCCTAACCTTGACCTAACTTGCGTTATCCTCTAAAATATTGATCGAAACCAGGTTTAATGGACTGTTTCAGTGGGGTACCACATTACTGCGTGATCCATACCAGAAAAACCCAGGATCTGTTCAACGAGTATGTGAAAAATGCGAAAGTATGAGCCTGCTGAGGGCAAATCCTAGACCTAACCCAGACCTAACATGCGTTATCCTCAAAAATATTGATCGAAACCGGATTTAATTGAATGTTTCAGTGTGGTACCACATTACTACCTGATCCAAACCAGAAAAATACCCAGGATCTGTTTAACAGGTATGTGTAGAACGCGAAAATATGTGTCTGATGAGGGCAAATCCCAAGCCCAACCTAGACATAACATGCGTTATCCTCTAAAATATTGATCGAAACCAGGTTTAATGGACTGTTTCAGTGGGGTACCACATTACTGCGTGATCCATACCAGAAAAACCCAGGATCTGTTCAACGAGTATGTGAAAAATGCGAAAGTATGAGCCTGCTGAGGGCAAATCCTAGACCTAACCCAGACCTAACTTGCGTATCCTCTAAAATATTGATCGAAACCAGGTTTAGTTTACTGTTTCAGTGTTGTACCACATTACTACGTGATCCAAACCAGAAAAAACCCAGGATCCGTTCAACAAGTATGTGGAGAATGCGAAAGTATGTGTCTGATGAGGGGAAATCCCAGGCCTAACCAAGACCTAACATGCTTTATCCTCAAAAATATTGATCGAAACCTGGTTTAATAGACTGTTTCAGTGTGGTACCACATTACCACCTGATCCAAACCAGAAAAATACCCAGGATCTGTTTAACAGTTATGTGTAGAACGCGAAAATATGTGTCTGATGAGGGCAAATCCCAAGCCCAACCTAGACATAACATGCGTTATCCTCTAAAATATTGATCGAAACCAGGTTTAATTGACTGTTTCAGTGTAGTACCACATTACTACGTAATCCAAATCAGAAATAGCCAGAGATCTGTTCAACAAGTATGTGAAAAATGCGAAAATATGACCCTGAAGAGGGCAAATCCCACGCCCAACCTAGACCTAACATGAATTATTCTCTAAAATATTCATCGAAACCAGGTTTAATGGACTTTTTCGGTGTGGTACCACATTACTACGTGATCCAAACCAGAAAGAACCCAGGATCCGTTCAACAAATATGTGAAGAATGCGAAAGTATGTGCCTGAGGGAAAATTCCAGGCCTAACCTAGACCTAACTTGCGTTATCCTCTAAAATATTGATCGAAACCAGGTTTAATGGACTGTTCCAGTGTGGTACCACATTACTACGTGATGCAATCCAGAGAAAGCCCAGGATCTGGCCATCAAGTATGAGAAATATGCGAAAGTATGAGCCTGCTGAGGGCAAATCCCAGACCTAACCCAGACCTAACATGCCTTATCCTCTAAAATATTGATCGTAACCAGGTTTAATGGACTGTTTCAGAGTGGTACCACATTATTACGTGATCCAAACCAGAAATAGCCAGGGATCTGTTCAACAAGTATGTGAAAAATGCGAAAATATGACCATGATGAGGGCAAATCCCAGTCCTATCCCAGACCTAACTTGCGTTGTCCTCTAAAATATTGATGGAAACCAGGTTTAATGGACTGTTTCAGTGTGGTACCACATTACTACGTGATCCAAACCAGAAAAACCCAGGATCTGTTCAACAAGTATGTGAAAAATGCGAAGGTACGAGCCTGATGAGAGCAAATCCTAGACCTAACCCAGACCTAACTTGTGCTATCCTCAAAGATATTGACCGAAACCAGGTTTAATCGACTGTTTCGGTGTGGTACCACATTACTACCTTATCCAAACCAGAAAAATACCCAGGATCTGTTTAACAGGTATGAGTAGAACGCGAAAATATGTGTCTGATGACGGCAAATCCCCGGCCTAAACTAGACAGAACATGCGTTATCCTCTAAAATATTGATCGAAACCAGGTTTAATGGACTGTTTCAGTGTGGTACCACATTACTACGTGATCCAAACAAGAAAAAACCCAGGATCTGGCCAACAAGTATGTGGAGAATGCGAAAGTATGAGCTTGACGAAGGCAAATCCCGAACCTATCCCAGACATAACTTGCGTTATCCTCTAAAATATTGATCGAAACCAGGTTTAATGGACTGTTTCAGTGTGGTACCACATTACTACGTGATCCAAACCAGAAAAACCCAGGATCTGTTCAACAAGTATGTGAAAAATGCGAAAGTATGAGCCTGCAGAGGGCAAATCCTAGACCTAACCCAGACCTAACATGCGTTATCCTCAAAAATATTGATCGAAACCGGATTTAATTGAATGTTTCAGTGTGGTACCACACTACTACGCGATCCAAACCAGAAAAAAACCCAGGATCTCGTCAACAAGTATGTGGAGAATGCGAAAGTATGAGCCTGACGAGGGCAAATCCCAGACCTATCCCAGACCTAACTTTTTTTTTTTTTTTTTTTTTTTTTGTCGTGTGGAAAATCTTCGAAAGACTCCCTCCCACCTCCTTGGGGAGAGGTGGGAGGGGTGTGTGGGATTCCCCGCGCCCGTACAACGACAGGCGCGGGACCTACCCACTAAAAACCCCACGGTGACCCTTCGGCACGCTTTGGGAGGATACCGGGAATCGCTCGAAGCATTCTTCCGGTATCCTCCCCGTGCCCGCGCTTTCGCGCCCATCCCCCGGGGGGACAATCGGTCCCCCCAGTAGACACACTGCCTCATAGCGGCGGGACGGGGCCACTCCATCCCGCCGCTATCCGTCCCGGGGCATCCCAGACCTAACTTGCGTATCCTCTAAAATATTGATCGAAACCAGGTTTAATTTACTGTTTCAGTGTGGCACCACATTACTACGTGATGCAATCCAGAGAAAGCCCAGGATCTGGCCATCAAGTATGAGAAATATGCGAAAGTATGAGCCTGCTGAGGGCAAATCCCGGACCTATCCCAGACCTAACTTGCGTTATCCTCTAAAATATTGATCGAAACCAGGTTTAGTTTACTGTTTCAGTGTTGTACCACATTACTACGTGATCCAAACCAGAAAAAACCCAGGATCCGTTCAACAAGTATGTGGAGAATGCGAAAGTATGTGTCTGATGAGGGGAAATCCCAGGCCTAACCAAGACCTAACATGCTTTATCCTCAAAAATATTGATCGAAACCTGGTTTAATAGACTGTTTCAGTGTGGTACCACATTACCACCTGATCCAAACCAGAAAAATACCCAGGATCTGTTTAACAGTTATGTGTAGAACGCGAAAATATGTGTCTGATGAGGGCAAATCCCAAGCCCAACCTAGACATAACATGCGTTATCCTCTAAAATATTGATCGAAACCAGGTTTAATTGACTGTTTCAGTGTAGTACCACATTACTACGTAATCCAAATCAGAAATAGCCAGAGATCTGTTCAACAAGTATGTGAAAAATGCGAAAATATGACCCTGAAGAGGGCAAATCCCACGCCCAACCTAGACCTAACATGAATTATTCTCTAAAATATTCATCGAAACCAGGTTTAATGGACTTTTTCGGTGTGGTACCACATTACTACGTGATCCAAACCAGAAAAACCCAGGATCTGTTCAACAAGTAAGTGAAAAACGTGAAACTATGAGCCTGATGAGGGCAAAATCCCAGACGTATCCCAGACATAACATGCGTTATCCTCTAAAATATTGATCGAAACCAGGTTTAATGGACTGTTTCAGTGTGGTACCACATTACTACGTGATGCAATCCAGAGAAAGCCCAGGATCTGGCCATCAAGTATGAGAAATATGCGAAAGTATGAGCCTGCTGAGGGCAAATCCCAGACCTAACCCAGACCTAACATGCCTTATCCTCTAAAATATTGATCGTAACCAGGTTTAATGGACTGTTTCAGAGTGGTACCACATTATTACGTGATCCAAACCAGAAATAGCCAGGGATCTGTTCAACAAGTATGTGAAAAATGCGAAAATATGACCATGATGAGGGCAAATCCCAGTCCTATCCCAGACCTAACTTGCGTTGTCCTCTAAAATATTGATGGAAACCAGGTTTAATGGACTGTTTCAGTGTGGTACCACATTACTACGTGATCCAAACCAGAAAAACCCAGGATCTGTTCAACAAGTATGTGAAAAATGCGAAGGTACGAGCCTGATGAGAGCAAATCCTAGACCTAACCCAGACCTAACTTGTGCTATCCTCAAAGATATTGACCGAAACCAGGTTTAATCGACTGTTTCGGTGTGGTACCACATTACTACCTGATCCAAACCAGAAAAATACCCAGGATCTGTTTAACAGGTATGAGTAGAACGCGAAAATATGTGTCTGATGACGGCAAATCCCCGGCCTAAACTAGACAGAACATGCGTTATCCTCTAAAATATTGATCGAAACCAGGTTTAATGGACTGTTTCAGTGTGGTACCACATTACTACGTGATCCAAACAAGAAAAAACCCAGGATCTGGCCAACAAGTATGTGGAGAATGCGAAAGTATGAGCTTGACGAAGGCAAATCCCGAACCTATCCCAGACATAACTTGCGTTATCCTCTAAAATATTGATCGAAACCAGGTTTAATGGACTGTTTCAGTGTGGTACCACATTACTACGTGATCCAAACCAGAAAAACCCAGGATCTGTTCAACAAGTATGTGAAAAATGCGAAAGTATGAGCCTGCAGAGGGCAAATCCTAGACCTAACCCAGACCTAACATGCGTTATCCTCAAAAATATTGATCGAAACCGGATTTAATTGAATGTTTCAGTGTGGTACCACACTACTACGCGATCCAAACCAGAAAAAAACCCAGGATCTCGTCAACAAGTATGTGGAGAATGCGAAAGTATGAGCCTGACGAGGGCAAATCCCAGACCTATCCCAGACCTAACTTTTTTTTTTTTTTTTTTTTTTTTTGTCGTGTGGAAAATCTTCGAAAGACTCCCTCCCACCTCCTTGGGGAGAGGTGGGAGGGGTGTGTGGGATTCCCCGCGCCCGTACAACGACAGGCGCGGGACCTACCCACTAAAAACCCCACGGTGACCCTTCGGCACGCTTTGGGAGGATACCGGGAATCGCTCGAAGCATTCTTCCGGTATCCTCCCCGTGCCCGCGCTTTCGCGCCCATCCCCCGGGGGGACAATCGGTCCCCCCAGTAGACACACTGCCTCATAGCGGCGGGACGGGGCCACTCCATCCCGCCGCTATCCGTCCCGGGGCATCCCAGACCTAACTTGCGTATCCTCTAAAATATTGATCGAAACCAGGTTTAATTTACTGTTTCAGTGTGGCACCACATTACTACGTGATGCAATCCAGAGAAAGCCCAGGATCTGGCCATCAAGTATGAGAAATATGCGAAAGTATGAGCCTGCTGAGGGCAAATCCCGGACCTATCCCAGACCTAACTTGCGTTATCCTCTAAAATATTGATCGAAACCAGGTTTAGTTTACTGTTTCAGTGTTGTACCACATTACTACGTGATCCAAACCAGAAAAAACCCAGGATCCGTTCAACAAGTATGTGGAGAATGCGAAAGTATGTGTCTGATGAGGGGAAATCCCAGGCCTAACCAAGACCTAACATGCTTTATCCTCAAAAATATTGATCGAAACCTGGTTTAATAGACTGTTTCAGTGTGGTACCACATTACCACCTGATCCAAACCAGAAAAATACCCAGGATCTGTTTAACAGTTATGTGTAGAACGCGAAAATATGTGTCTGATGAGGGCAAATCCCAAGCCCAACCTAGACATAACATGCGTTATCCTCTAAAATATTGATCGAAACCAGGTTTAATTGACTGTTTCAGTGTAGTACCACATTACTACGTAATCCAAATCAGAAATAGCCAGAGATCTGTTCAACAAGTATGTGAAAAATGCGAAAATATGACCCTGAAGAGGGCAAATCCCACGCCCAACCTAGACCTAACATGAATTATTCTCTAAAATATTCATCGAAACCAGGTTTAATGGACTTTTTCGGTGTGGTACCACATTACTACGTGATCCAAACCAGAAAGAACCCAGGATCCGTTCAACAAATATGTGAAGAATGCGAAAGTATGTGCCTGAGGGAAAATTCCAGGCCTAACCTAGACCTAACTTGCGTTATCCTCTAAAATATTGATCGAAACCAGGTTTAATGGACTGTTCCAGTGTGGTACCACATTACTACGTGATGCAATCCAGAGAAAGCCCAGGATCTGGCCATCAAGTATGAGAAATATGCGAAAGTATGAGCCTGCTGAGGGCAAATCCCAGACCTAACCCAGACCTAACATGCCTTATCCTCTAAAATATTGATCGTAACCAGGTTTAATGGACGGTTTCAGAGTGGTACCACATTATTACGTGATCCAAACCAGAAATAGCCAGGGATCTGTTCAACAAGTATGTGAAAAATGCGAAAATATGACCATGATGAGGGCAAATCCCAGTCCTATCCCAGACCTAACTTGCGTTGTCCTCTAAAATATTGATGGAAACCAGGTTTAATGGACTGTTTCAGTGTGGTACCACATTACTACGTGATCCAAACCAGAAAAACCCAGGATCTGTTCAACAAGTATGTGAGAAATGCGAAAGTATGAGCCCGCTGAGGGCAAATCCTAGACCTAACCCAGACATAACATGCGTTATCCTCAAAGATATTGACCGAAACCAGGTTTAATCGACTGTTTCGGTGTGGTACCACATTACTACCTGATCCAAACCAGAAAAATACCCAGGATCTGTTTAACAGGTATGTGTAGAACGCGAAAATATGTGTCTGATGACGGCAAATCCCCGGCCTAAACTAGACAGAACATGCGTTATCCTCTAAAATATTGATCGAAACCAGGTTTAATGGACTGTTTCAGTGGGGTACCACATTACTGCGTGATCCATACCAGAAAAACCCAGGATCTGTTCAACGAGTATGTGAAAAATGCGAAAGTATGAGCCTGCTGAGGGCAAATCCTAGACCTAACCCAGACCTAACATGCGTTATCCTCAAAAATATTGATCGAAACCGGATTTAATTGAATGTTTCAGTGTGGTACCACATTACTACCTGATCCAAACCAGAAAAATACCCAGGATCTGTTTAACAGGTATGTGTAGAACGCGAAAATATGTGTCTGATGAGGGCAAATCCCAAGCCCAACCTAGACATAACATGCGTTATCCTCTAAAATATTGATCGAAACCAGGTTTAATGGACTGTTTCAGTGGGGTACCACATTACTGCGTGATCCATACCAGAAAAACCCAGGATCTGTTCAACGAGTATGTGAAAAATGCGAAAGTATGAGCCTGCTGAGGGCAAATCCTAGACCTAACCCAGACCTAACTTGCGTATCCTCTAAAATATTGATCGAAACCAGGTTTAATTTACTGTTTCAGTGTGGCACCACATTACTACGTGATGCAATCCAGAGAAAGCCCAGGATCTGGCCATCAAGTATGAGAAATATGCGAAAGTATGAGCATGCTGAGGGCAAATCCCGGACCTATCCCAGACCTAACTTGCGTTATCCTCTAAAATATTGATCGAAACCAGGTTTAGTTTACTGTTTCAGTGTTGTACCACATTACTACGTGATCCAAACCAGAAAAAACCCAGGATCCGTTCAACAAGTATGTGGAGAATGCGAAAGTATGTGTCTGATGAGGGGAAATCCCAGGCCTAACCAAGACCTAACATGCTTTATCCTCAAAAATATTGATCGAAACCTGGTTTAATAGACTGTTTCAGTGTGGTACCACATTACCACCTGATCCAAACCAGAAAAATACCCAGGATCTGTTTAACAGTTATGTGTAGAACGCGAAAATATGTGTCTGATGAGGGCAAATCCCAAGCCCAACCTAGACATAACATGCGTTATCCTCTAAAATATTGATCGAAACCAGGTTTAATTGACTGTTTCAGTGTAGTACCACATTACTACGTAATCCAAATCAGAAATAGCCAGAGATCTGTTCAACAAGTATGTGAAAAATGCGAAAATATGACCCTGAAGAGGGCAAATCCCACGCCCAACCTAGACCTAACATGAATTATTCTCTAAAATATTCATCGAAACCAGGTTTAATGGACTTTTTCGGTGTGGTACCACATTACTACGTGATCCAAACCAGAAAGAACCCAGGATCCGTTCAACAAGTATGTGAAGAATGCGAAAGTATGTGTCTGAGAGAAAATTACAGGCCTAACCTAGACCTAACTTGCGTTATCCTCTAAAATATTGATCGAAACCAGGTTTAATGGACTGTTCCAGTGTGGTACCACATTACTACGTGATGCAATCCAGAGAAAGCCCAGGATCTGGCCATCAAGTATGAGAAATATGCGAAAGTATGAGCCTGCTGAGGGCAAATCCCAGACCTAACCCAGACCTAACATGCCTTATCCTCTAAAATATTGATCGTAACCAGGTTTAATGGACTGTTTCAGAGTGGTACCACATTATTACGTGATCCAAACCAGAAATAGCCAGGGATCTGTTCAACAAGTATGTGAAAAATGCGAAAATATGACCATGATGAGGGCAAATCCCAGTCCTATCCCAGACCTAACTTGCGTTGTCCTCTAAAATATTGATGGAAACCAGGTTTAATGGACTGTTTCAGTGTGGTACCACATTACTACGTGATCCAAACCAGAAAAACCCAGGATCTGTTCAACAAGTATGTGAAAAATGCGAAGGTACGAGCCTGATGAGAGCAAATCCTAGACCTAACCCAGACCTAACTTGTGCTATCCTCAAAGATATTGACCGAAACCAGGTTTAATCGACTGTTTCGGTGTGGTACCACATTACTACCTGATCCAAACCAGAAAAATACCCAGGATCTGTTTAACAGGTATGAGTAGAACGCGAAAATATGTGTCTGATGACGGCAAATCCCCGGCCTAAACTAGACAGAACATGCGTTATCCTCTAAAATATTGATCGAAACCAGGTTTAATGGACTGTTTCAGTGTGGTACCACATTACTACGTGATCCAAACAAGAAAAAACCCAGGATCTGGCCAACAAGTATGTGGAGAATGCGAAAGTATGAGCTTGACGAAGGCAAATCCCGAACCTATCCCAGACATAACTTGCGTTATCCTCTAAAATATTGATCGAAACCAGGTTTAATGGACTGTTTCAGTGTGGTACCACATTACTACGTGATCCAAACCAGAAAAACCCAGGATCTGTTCAACAAGTATGTGAAAAATGCGAAAGTATGAGCCTGCAGAGGGCAAATCCTAGACCTAACCCAGACCTAACATGCGTTATCCTCAAAAATATTGATCGAAACCGGATTTAATTGAATGTTTCAGTGTGGTACCACACTACTACGCGATCCAAACCAGAAAAAAACCCAGGATCTCGTCAACAAGTATGTGGAGAATGCGAAAGTATGAGCCTGACGAGGGCAAATCCCAGACCTATCCCAGACCTAACTTTTTTTTTTTTTTTTTTTTTTTTGTCGTGTGGAAAATCTTCGAAAGACTCCCTCCCACCTCCTTGGGGAGAGGTGGGAGGGGTGTGTGGGATTCCCCGCGCCCGTACAACGACAGGCGCGGGACCTACCCACTAAAAACCCCACGGTGACCCTTCGGCACGCTTTGGGAGGATACCGGGAATCGCTCGAAGCATTCTTCCGGTATCCTCCCCGTGCCCGCGCTTTCGCGCCCATCCCCCGGGGGGACAATCGGTCCCCCCAGTAGACACACTGCCTCATAGCGGCGGGACGGGGCCACTCCATCCCGCCGCTATCCGTCCCGGGGCATCCCAGACCTAACTTGCGTATCCTCTAAAATATTGATCGAAACCAGGTTTAATTTACTGTTTCAGTGTGGCACCACATTACTACGTGATGCAATCCAGAGAAAGCCCAGGATCTGGCCATCAAGTATGAGAAATATGCGAAAGTATGAGCCTGCTGAGGGCAAATCCCGGACCTATCCCAGACCTAACTTGCGTTATCCTCTAAAATATTGATCGAAACCAGGTTTAGTTTACTGTTTCAGTGTTGTACCACATTACTACGTGATCCAAACCAGAAAAAACCCAGGATCCGTTCAACAAGTATGTGGAGAATGCGAAAGTATGTGTCTGATGAGGGGAAATCCCAGGCCTAACCAAGACCTAACATGCTTTATCCTCAAAAATATTGATCGAAACCTGGTTTAATAGACTGTTTCAGTGTGGTACCACATTACCACCTGATCCAAACCAGAAAAATACCCAGGATCTGTTTAACAGTTATGTGTAGAACGCGAAAATATGTGTCTGATGAGGGCAAATCCCAAGCCCAACCTAGACATAACATGCGTTATCCTCTAAAATATTGATCGAAACCAGGTTTAATTGACTGTTTCAGTGTAGTACCACATTACTACGTAATCCAAATCAGAAATAGCCAGAGATCTGTTCAACAAGTATGTGAAAAATGCGAAAATATGACCCTGAAGAGGGCAAATCCCACGCCCAACCTAGACCTAACATGAATTATTCTCTAAAATATTCATCGAAACCAGGTTTAATGGACTTTTTCGGTGTGGTACCACATTACTACGTGATCCAAACCAGAAAGAACCCAGGATCCGTTCAACAAATATGTGAAGAATGCGAAAGTATGTGCCTGAGGGAAAATTCCAGGCCTAACCTAGACCTAACTTGCGTTATCCTCTAAAATATTGATCGAAACCAGGTTTAATGGACTGTTCCAGTGTGGTACCACATTACTACGTGATGCAATCCAGAGAAAGCCCAGGATCTGGCCATCAAGTATGAGAAATATGCGAAAGTATGAGCCTGCTGAGGGCAAATCCCAGACCTAACCCAGACCTAACATGCCTTATCCTCTAAAATATTGATCGTAACCAGGTTTAATGGACGGTTTCAGAGTGGTACCACATTATTACGTGATCCAAACCAGAAATAGCCAGGGATCTGTTCAACAAGTATGTGAAAAATGCGAAAATATGACCATGATGAGGGCAAATCCCAGTCCTATCCCAGACCTAACTTGCGTTGTCCTCTAAAATATTGATGGAAACCAGGTTTAATGGACTGTTTCAGTGTGGTACCACATTACTACGTGATCCAAACCAGAAAAACCCAGGATCTGTTCAACAAGTATGTGAGAAATGCGAAAGTATGAGCCCGCTGAGGGCAAATCCTAGACCTAACCCAGACATAACATGCGTTATCCTCAAAGATATTGACCGAAACCAGGTTTAATCGACTGTTTCGGTGTGGTACCACATTACTACCTGATCCAAACCAGAAAAATACCCAGGATCTGTTTAACAGGTATGTGTAGAACGCGAAAATATGTGTCTGATGACGGCAAATCCCCGGCCTAAACTAGACAGAACATGCGTTATCCTCTAAAATATTGATCGAAACCAGGTTTAATGGACTGTTTCAGTGGGGTACCACATTACTGCGTGATCCATACCAGAAAAACCCAGGATCTGTTCAACGAGTATGTGAAAAATGCGAAAGTATGAGCCTGCTGAGGGCAAATCCTAGACCTAACCCAGACCTAACATGCGTTATCCTCAAAAATATTGATCGAAACCGGATTTAATTGAATGTTTCAGTGTGGTACCACATTACTACCTGATCCAAACCAGAAAAATACCCAGGATCTGTTTAACAGGTATGTGTAGAACGCGAAAATATGTGTCTGATGAGGGCAAATCCCAAGCCCAACCTAGACATAACATGCGTTATCCTCTAAAATATTGATCGAAACCAGGTTTAATGGACTGTTTCAGTGGGGTACCACATTACTGCGTGATCCATACCAGAAAAACCCAGGATCTGTTCAACGAGTATGTGAAAAATGCGAAAGTATGAGCCTGCTGAGGGCAAATCCTAGACCTAACCCAGACCTAACTTGCGTATCCTCTAAAATATTGATCGAAACCAGGTTTAATTTACTGTTTCAGTGTGGCACCACATTACTACGTGATGCAATCCAGAGAAAGCCCAGGATCTGGCCATCAAGTATGAGAAATATGCGAAAGTATGAGCATGCTGAGGGCAAATCCCGGACCTATCCCAGACCTAACTTGCGTTATCCTCTAAAATATTGATCGAAACCAGGTTTAGTTTACTGTTTCAGTGTTGTACCACATTACTACGTGATCCAAACCAGAAAAAACCCAGGATCCGTTCAACAAGTATGTGGAGAATGCGAAAGTATGTGTCTGATGAGGGGAAATCCCAGGCCTAACCAAGACCTAACATGCTTTATCCTCAAAAATATTGATCGAAACCTGGTTTAATAGACTGTTTCAGTGTGGTACCACATTACCACCTGATCCAAACCAGAAAAATACCCAGGATCTGTTTAACAGTTATGTGTAGAACGCGAAAATATGTGTCTGATGAGGGCAAATCCCAAGCCCAACCTAGACATAACATGCGTTATCCTCTAAAATATTGATCGAAACCAGGTTTAATTGACTGTTTCAGTGTAGTACCACATTACTACGTAATCCAAATCAGAAATAGCCAGAGATCTGTTCAACAAGTATGTGAAAAATGCGAAAATATGACCCTGAAGAGGGCAAATTCCACGCCCAACCTAGACCTAACATGAATTATTCTCTAAAATATTCATCGAAACCAGGTTTAATGGACTTTTTCGGTGTGGTACCACATTACTACGTGATCCAAACCAGAAAGAACCCAGGATCCGTTCAACAAGTATGTGAAGAATGCGAAAGTATGTGTCTGAGAGAAAATTACAGGCCTAACCTAGACCTAACTTGCGTTATCCTCTAAAATATTGATCGAAACCAGGTTTAATGGACTGTTCCAGTGTGGTACCACATTACTACGTGATGCAATCCAGAGAAAGCCCAGGATCTGGCCATCAAGTATGAGAAATATGCGAAAGTATGAGCCTGCTGAGGGCAAATCCCAGACCTAACCCAGACCTAACATGCCTTATCCTCTAAAATATTGATCGTAACCAGGTTTAATGGACTGTTTCAGAGTGGTACCACATTATTACGTGATCCAAACCAGAAATAGCCAGGGATCTGTTCAACAAGTATGTGAAAAATGCGAAAATATGACCATGATGAGGGCAAATCCCAGTCCTATCCCAGACCTAACTTGCGTTGTCCTCTAAAATATTGATGGAAACCAGGTTTAATGGACTGTTTCAGTGTGGTACCACATTACTACGTGATCCAAACCAGAAAAACCCAGGATCTGTTCAACAAGTATGTGAAAAATGCGAAGGTACGAGCCTGATGAGAGCAAATCCTAGACCTAACCCAGACCTAACTTGTGCTATCCTCAAAGATATTGACCGAAACCAGGTTTAATCGACTGTTTCGGTGTGGTACCACATTACTACCTGATCCAAACCAGAAAAATACCCAGGATCTGTTTAACAGGTATGTGTAGAACGCGAAAATATGTGTCTGATGACGGCAAATCCCCGGCCTAAACTAGACAGAACATGCGTTATCCTCTAAAATATTGATCGAAACCAGGTTTAATTGACTGTTTCAGTGTAGTACCACATTACTACGTAATCCAAATCAGAAATAGCCAGAGATCTGTTCAACAAGTATGTGAGAAATGCGAAAATATGACCCTGAAGAGGGCAAATCCCACGCCCAACCTAGACCTAACATGAATTATTCTCTAAAATATTCATCGAAACCAGGTTTAATGGACTTTTTCGGTGTGGTACCACATTACTACGTGATCCAAACCAGAAAGAACCCAGGATCCGTTCAACAAGTATGTGAAGAATGCGAAAGTATGTGTCTGAGAGAAAATTACAGGCCTAACCTAGACCTAACTTGCGTTATCCTCTAAAATATTGATCGAAACCAGGTTTAATGGACTGTTCCAGTGTGGTACCACATTACTACGTGATGCAATCCAGAGAAAGCCCAGGATCTGGCCATCAAGTATGAGAAATATGCGAAAGTATGAGCCTGCTGAGGGCAAATCCCAGACCTAACCCAGACCTAACATGCCTTATCCTCTAAAATATTGATCGTAACCAGGTTTAATGGACTGTTTCAGAGTGGTACCACATTATTACGTGATCCAAACCAGAAATAGCCAGGGATCTGTTCAACAAGTATGTGAAAAATGCGAAAATATGACCATGATGAGGGCAAATCCCAGTCCTATCCCAGACCTAACTTGCGTTGTCCTCTAAAATATTGATGGAAACCAGGTTTAATGGACTGTTTCAGTGTGGTACCACATTACTACGTGATCCAAACCAGAAAAACCCAGGATCTGTTCAACAAGTATGTGAAAAATGCGAAGGTACGAGCCTGATGAGAGCAAATCCTAGACCTAACCCAGACCTAACTTGTGCTATCCTCAAAGATATTGACCGAAACCAGGTTTAATCGACTGTTTCGGTGTGGTACCACATTACTACCTGATCCAAACCAGAAAAATACCCAGGATCTGTTTAACAGGTATGTGTAGAACGCGAAAATATGTGTCTGATGACGGCAAATCCCCGGCCTAAACTAGACAGAACATGCGTTATCCTCTAAAATATTGATCGAAACCAGGTTTAATGGACTGTTTCAGTGTGGTACCACATTACTACGTGATCCAAACAAGAAAAAACCCAGGATCTGGCCAACAAGTATGTGGAGAATGCGAAAGTATGAGCTTGACGAAGGCAAATCCCGAACCTATCCCAGACATAACTTGCGTTATCCTCTAAAATATTGATCGAAACCAGGTTTAATGGACTGTTTCAGTGTGGTACCACATTACTACGTGATCCAAACCAGAAAAACCCAGGATCTGTTCAACAAGTATGTGAAAAATGCGAAAGTATGAGCCTGCTGAGGGCAAATCCTAGACCTAACCCAGACCTAACATGCGTTATCCTCAAAAATATTGATCGAAACCGGATTTAATTGAATGTTTCAGTGTGGTACCACACTACTACGCGATCCAAACCAGAAAAAAACCCAGGATCTCGTCAACAAGTATGTGGAGAATGCGAAAGTATGAGCCTGACGAGGGCAAATCCCAGACCTATCCCAGACCTAACTTTTTTTTTTTTTTTTTTTTTTTTTGTCGTGTGGAAAATCTTCGAAAGACTCCCTCCCACCTCCTTGGGGAGAGGTGGGAGGGGTGTGTGGGATTCCCCGCGCCCGTACAACGACAGGCGCGGGACCTACCCACTAAAAACCCCACGGTGACCCTTCGGCACGCTTTGGGAGGATACCGGGAATCGCTCGAAGCATTCTTCCGGTATCCTCCCCGTGCCCGCGCTTTCGCGCCCATCCCCCGGGGGGACAATCGGTCCCCCCAGTAGACACACTGCCTCATAGCGGCGGGACGGGGCCACTCCATCCCGCCGCTATCCGTCCCGGGGCATCCCAGACCTAACTTGCGTATCCTCTAAAATATTGATCGAAACCAGGTTTAATTTACTGTTTCAGTGTGGCACCACATTACTACGTGATGCAATCCAGAGAAAGCCCAGGATCTGGCCATCAAGTATGAGAAATATGCGAAAGTATGAGCCTGCTGAGGGCAAATCCCGGACCTATCCCAGACCTAACTTGCGTTATCCTCTAAAATATTGATCGAAACCAGGTTTAGTTTACTGTTTCAGTGTTGTACCACATTACTACGTGATCCAAACCAGAAAAAACCCAGGATCCGTTCAACAAGTATGTGGAGAATGCGAAAGTATGTGTCTGATGAGGGGAAATCCCAGGCCTAACCCAGACCTAACATGCCTTATCCTCTAAAATATTGATCGTAACCAGGTTTAATGGACTGTTTCAGAGTGGTACCACATTATTACGTGATCCAAACCAGAAATAGCCAGGGATCTGTTCAACAAGTATGTGAAAAATGCGAAAATATGACCATGATGAGGGCAAATCCCAGTCCTATCCCAGACCTAACTTGCGTTGTCCTCTAAAATATTGATGGAAACCAGGTTTAATGGACTGTTTCAGTGTGGTACCACATTACTACGTGATCCAAACCAGAAAAACCCAGGATCTGTTCAACAAGTATGTGAAAAATGCGAAGGTACGAGCCTGATGAGAGCAAATCCTAGACCTAACCCAGACCTAACTTGTGCTATCCTCAAAGATATTGACCGAAACCAGGTTTAATAGACTGTTTCAGTGTGGTACCACATTACCACCTGATCCAAACCAGAAAAATACCCAGGATCTGTTTAACAGTTATGTGTAGAACGCGAAAATATGTGTCTGATGAGGGCAAATCCCAAGCCCAACCTAGACATAACATGCGTTATCCTCTAAAATATTGATCGAAACCAGGTTTAATTGACTGTTTCAGTGTAGTACCACATTACTACGTAATCCAAATCAGAAATAGCCAGAGATCTGTTCAACAAGTATGTGAAAAATGCGAAAATATGACCCTGAAGAGGGCAAATCCCACGCCCAACCTAGACCTAACATGAATTATTCTCTAAAATATTCATCGAAACCAGGTTTAATGGACTTTTTCGGTGTGGTACCACATTACTACGTGATCCAAACCAGAAAGAACCCAGGATCCGTTCAACAAGTATGTGAAGAATGCGAAAGTATGTGTCTGAGAGAAAATTACAGGCCTAACCTAGACCTAACTTGCGTTATCCTCTAAAATATTGATCGAAACCAGGTTTAATGGACTGTTCCAGTGTGGTACCACATTACTACGTGATGCAATCCAGAGAAAGCCCAGGATCTGGCCATCAAGTATGAGAAATATGCGAAAGTATGAGCCTGCTGAGGGCAAATCCCAGACCTAACCCAGACCTAACATGCCTTATCCTCTAAAATATTGATCGTAACCAGGTTTAATGGACTGTTTCAGAGTGGTACCACATTATTACGTGATCCAAACCAGAAATAGCCAGGGATCTGTTCAACAAGTATGTGAAAAATGCGAAAATATGACCATGATGAGGGCAAATCCCAGTCCTATCCCAGACCTAACTTGCGTTGTCCTCTAAAATATTGATGGAAACCAGGTTTAATGGACTGTTTCAGTGTGGTACCACATTACTACGTGATCCAAACCAGAAAAACCCAGGATCTGTTCAACAAGTATGTGAAAAATGCGAAGGTACGAGCCTGATGAGAGCAAATCCTAGACCTAACCCAGACCTAACTTGTGCTATCCTCAAAGATATTGACCGAAACCAGGTTTAATCGACTGTTTCGGTGTGGTACCACATTACTACCTGATCCAAACCAGAAAAATACCCAGGATCTGTTTAACAGGTATGTGTAGAACGCGAAAATATGTGTCTGATGACGGCAAATCCCCGGCCTAAACTAGACAGAACATGCGTTATCCTCTAAAATATTGATCGAAACCAGGTTTAATGGACTGTTTCAGTGTGGTACCACATTACTACGTGATCCAAACAAGAAAAAACCCAGGATCTGGCCAACAAGTATGTGGAGAATGCGAAAGTATGAGCTTGACGAAGGCAAATCCCGAACCTATCCCAGACATAACTTGCGTTATCCTCTAAAATATTGATCGAAACCAGGTTTAATGGACTGTTTCAGTGTGGTACCACATTACTACGTGATCCAAACCAGAAAAACCCAGGATCTGTTCAACAAGTATGTGAAAAATGCGAAAGTATGAGCCTGCTGAGGGCAAATCCTAGACCTAACCCAGACCTAACATGCGTTATCCTCAAAAATATTGATCGAAACCGGATTTAATTGAATGTTTCAGTGTGGTACCACACTACTACGCGATCCAAACCAGAAAAAAACCCAGGATCTCGTCAACAAGTATGTGGAGAATGCGAAAGTATGAGCCTGACGAGGGCAAATCCCAGACCTATCCCAGACCTAACTTTTTTTTTTTTTTTTTTTTTTTTTGTCGTGTGGAAAATCTTCGAAAGACTCCCTCCCACCTCCTTGGGGAGAGGTGGGAGGGGTGTGTGGGATTCCCCGCGCCCGTACAACGACAGGCGCGGGACCTACCCACTAAAAACCCCACGGTGACCCTTCGGCACGCTTTGGGAGGATACCGGGAATCGCTCGAAGCATTCTTCCGGTATCCTCCCCGTGCCCGCGCTTTCGCGCCCATCCCCCGGGGGGACAATCGGTCCCCCCAGTAGACACACTGCCTCATAGCGGCGGGACGGGGCCACTCCATCCCGCCGCTATCCGTCCCGGGGCATCCCAGACCTAACTTGCGTATCCTCTAAAATATTGATCGAAACCAGGTTTAATTTACTGTTTCAGTGTGGCACCACATTACTACGTGATGCAATCCAGAGAAAGCCCAGGATCTGGCCATCAAGTATGAGAAATATGCGAAAGTATGAGCCTGCTGAGGGCAAATCCCGGACCTATCCCAGACCTAACTTGCGTTATCCTCTAAAATATTGATCGAAACCAGGTTTAGTTTACTGTTTCAGTGTTGCACCACATTACTACGTGATCCAAACCAGAAAAAACCCAGGATCCGTTCAACAAGTATGTGGAGAATGCGAAAGTATGTGTCTGATGAGGGGAAATCCCAGGCCTAACCAAGACCTAACATGCTTTATCCTCAAAAATATTGATCGAAACCTGGTTTAATAGACTGTTTCAGTGTGGTACCACATTACCACCTGATCCAAACCAGAAAAATACCCAGGATCTGTTTAACAGTTATGTGTAGAACGCGAAAATATGTGTCTGATGAGGGCAAATCCCAAGCCCAACCTAGACATAACATGCGTTATCCTCTAAAATATTGATCGAAACCAGGTTTAATTGACTGTTTCAGTGTAGTACCACATTACTACGTAATCCAAATCAGAAATAGCCAGAGATCTGTTCAACAAGTATGTGAAAAATGCGAAAATATGACCCTGAAGAGGGCAAATCCCACGCCCAACCTAGACCTAACATGAATTATTCTCTAAAATATTCATCGAAACCAGGTTTAATGGACTTTTTCGGTGTGGTACCACATTACTACGTGATCCAAACCAGAAAGAACCCAGGATCCGTTCAACAAATATGTGAAGAATGCGAAAGTATGTGTCTGAGGGAAAATTCCAGGCCTAACCTAGACCTAACTTGCGTTATCCTCTAAAATATTGATCGAAACCAGCTTTAATGGACTGTTCCAGTGTGGTACCACATTACTACGTGATGCAATCCAGAGAAAGCCCAGGATCTGGCCATCAAGTATGAGAAATATGCGAAAGTATGAGCCTGCTGAGGGCAAATCCCAGACCTAACCCAGACATAACATGCCTTATCCTCTAAAATATTGATCGTAACCAGGTTTAATGGACGGTTTCAGAGTGGTACCACATTATTACGTGATCCAAACCAGAAATAGCCAGGGATCTGTTCAACAAGTATGTGAAAAATGCGAAAATATGACCATGATGAGGGCAAATCCCAGTCCTATCCCAGACCTAACTTGCGTTGTCCTCTAAAATATTGATGGAAACCAGGTTTAATGGACTGTTTCAGTGTGGTACCACATTACTACGTGATCCAAACCAGAAAAACCCAGGATCTGTTCAACAAGTATGTGAAAAATGCGAAAGTATGAGCCCGCTGAGGGCAAATCCTAGACCTAACCCAGACATAACATGCGTTATCCTCAAAGATATTGACCGAAACCAGGTTTAATCGACTGTTTCGGTGTGGTACCACATTACTACCTGATCCAAACCAGAAAAATGCCCAGGATCTGTTTAACAGGTATGTGTAGAACGCGAAAATATGTGTCTGATGACGGCAAATCCCCGGCCTAAACTAGACAGAACATGCGTTATCCTCTAAAATATTGATCGAAACCAGGTTTAATGGACTGTTTCAGTGGGGTACCACATTACTACGTGATCCATACCAGAAAAACCCAGGATCTGTTCAACGAGTATGTGAAAAATGCGAAATTATGAGCCTGCTGAGGGCAAATCCTAGACCTAACCCAGACCTAACATGCGTTATCCTCAAAAATATTGATCGAAACCAGATTTAATTGAATGTTTCAGTGTGGTACCACACTACTACGCGATCCAAACCAGAAAAAAACCCAGGATCTCGTCAACAAGTATGTGGAGAATGCGAAAGTATGAGCCTGACGAGGGCAAATCCCAGACCTATCCCAGACCTAACTTGCGTTATCCTCTAAAATATTGATCGAAACCAGGTTTAGTTTACTGTTTCAGTGTTGTACCACATTACTACGTGATCCAAACCAGAAATAGCCAGGGATCTGTTCAACAAGTATGAGAAATATGCGAAAGTACGAGCCTGATGAGAGCAAATCCTAGACCTAACCCAGACCTAACTTGTGCTATCCTCTAAAATATTGATCGAAACCAGGTTTAATTTACTGTTTCCGTGTGGTACCGCATTACTACGTGATCCAAACCAGAAAAAACCCAGGATCCGTTCAACAAGTATGTGGAGAATGCGAAAGTATGTGTCTGATGAGGGGAAATCCCAGGCCTAACCAAGACCTAACATGCTTTATCCTCAAAAATATTGATCGAAACCTGGTTTAATATACTGTTTCAGTGTGGTACCACATTACCACCTGATCCAAACCAGAAAAATACCCAGGATCTGTTTAACAGTTATGTGTAGAACGCGAAAATATGTGTCTGATGAGGGCAAATCCCAAGCCCAACCTAGACATAACATGCGTTATCCTCTAAAATATTGATCGAAACCAGGTTTAATTGACTGTTTCAGTGTAGTACCACATTACTACGTAATCCAAATCAGAAATAGCCAGGGATCTGTTCAACAAGTATAAGAAAAATGCGAAAATATGACCCTGAAGAGGGCAAATCCCAGGCCCAACCTAGATATAACATGCGTTATCCTCTAAAATATTGATCGAAACCGGGATTAATTTACTGTCTCAGTGTGGCACCACATTACTACGTGATCCAATCCAGAAAAAGCCCAGGATCTATTTAACAAGTATGTGGAGAATGCGAAAGTATGTGTCTGATGAGGGCAAATCCCAGGCCCAACCTAGATATAACATGCGTTATCCTCTAAAATATTGATCGAAACCAGGTTTAATTGACTGTTTCAGTGTGGTACCACATTACTACGTGATGCAATCCAGAGAAAGCCCAGGATCTGGCCATCAAGTATGAGAAATATGCGAAAGTATGAGCCTGCTGAGGGCAAATCCCAGACCTAACCCAGACCTAACATGCCTTATCCTCTAAAATATTGATCGTAACCAGGTTTAATGGACTGTTTCAGAGTGGTACCACATTATTACGTGATCCAAACCAGAAATAGCCAGGGATCTGTTCAACAAGTATGTGAAAAATGCGAAAATATGACCATGATGAGGGCAAATCCCAGTCCTATCCCAGACCTAACTTGCGTTGTCCTCTAAAATATTGATGGAAACCAGGTTTAATGGACTGTTTCAGTGTGGTACCACATTACTACGTGATCCAAACCAGAAAAACCCAGGATCTGTTCAACAAGTATGTGAAAAATGCGAAGGTACGAGCCTGATGAGAGCAAATCCTAGACCTAACCCAGACCTAACTTGTGCTATCCTCAAAGATATTGACCGAAACCAGGTTTAATCGACTGTTTCGGTGTGGTACCACATTACTACCTGATCCAAACCAGAAAAATACCCAGGATCTGTTTAACAGGTATGTGTAGAACGCGAAAATATGTGTCTGATGACGGCAAATCCCCGGCCTAAACTAGACAGAACATGCGTTATCCTCTAAAATATTGATCGAAACCAGGTTTAATGGACTGTTTCAGTGTGGTACCACATTACTACGTGATCCAAACCAGAAAGAACCCAGGATCCGTTCAACAAGTATGTGAAGAATGCGAAAGTATGTGTCTGAGAGAAAATTACAGGCCTAACCTAGACCTAACTTGCGTTATCCTCTAAAATATTGATCGAAACCAGGTTTAATGGACTGTTCCAGTGTGGTACCACATTACTACGTGATGCAATCCAGAGAAAGCCCAGGATCTGGCCATCAAGTATGAGAAATATGCGAAAGTATGAGCCTGCTGAGGGCAAATCCCAGACCTAACCCAGACCTAACATGCCTTATCCTCTAAAATATTGATCGTAACCAGGTTTAATGGACTGTTTCAGAGTGGTACCACATTATTACGTGATCCAAACCAGAAATAGCCAGGGATCTGTTCAACAAGTATGTGAAAAATGCGAAAATATGACCATGATGAGGGCAAATCCCAGTCCTATCCCAGACCTAACTTGCGTTGTCCTCTAAAATATTGATGGAAACCAGGTTTAATGGACTGTTTCAGTGTGGTACCACATTACTACGTGATCCAAACCAGAAAAACCCAGGATCTGTTCAACAAGTATGTGAAAAATGCGAAGGTACGAGCCTGATGAGAGCAAATCCTAGACCTAACCCAGACCTAACTTGTGCTATCCTCAAAGATATTGACCGAAACCAGGTTTAATCGACTGTTTCGGTGTGGTACCACATTACTACCTGATCCAAACCAGAAAAATACCCAGGATCTGTTTAACAGGTATGTGTAGAACGCGAAAATATGTGTCTGATGACGGCAAATCCCCGGCCTAAACTAGACAGAACATGCGTTATCCTCTAAAATATTGATCGAAACCAGGTTTAATGGACTGTTTCAGTGTGGTACCACATTACTACGTGATCCAAACAAGAAAAAACCCAGGATCTGGCCAACAAGTATGTGGAGAATGCGAAAGTATGAGCTTGACGAAGGCAAATCCCGAACCTATCCCAGACATAACTTGCGTTATCCTCTAAAATATTGATCGAAACCAGGTTTAATGGACTGTTTCAGTGTGGTACCACATTACTACGTGATCCAAACCAGAAAAACCCAGGATCTGTTCAACAAGTATGTGAAAAATGCGAAAGTATGAGCCTGCTGAGGGCAAATCCTAGACCTAACCCAGACCTAACATGCGTTATCCTCAAAAATATTGATCGAAACCGGATTTAATTGAATGTTTCAGTGTGGTACCACACTACTACGCGATCCAAACCAGAAAAAAACCCAGGATCTCGTCAACAAGTATGTGGAGAATGCGAAAGTATGAGCCTGACGAGGGCAAATCCCAGACCTATCCCAGACCTAACTTTTTTTTTTTTTTTTTTTTTTTTGTCGTGTGGAAAATCTTCGAAAGACTCCCTCCCACCTCCTTGGGGAGAGGTGGGAGGGGTGTGTGGGATTCCCCGCGCCCGTACAACGACAGGCGCGGGACCTACCCACTAAAAACCCCACGGTGACCCTTCGGCACGCTTTGGGAGGATACCGGGAATCGCTCGAAGCATTCTTCCGGTATCCTCCCCGTGCCCGCGCTTTCGCGCCCATCCCCCGGGGGGACAATCGGTCCCCCCAGTAGACACACTGCCTCATAGCGGCGGGACGGGGCCACTCCATCCCGCCGCTATCCGTCCCGGGGCATCCCAGACCTAACTTGCGTATCCTCTAAAATATTGATCGAAACCAGGTTTAATTTACTGTTTCAGTGTGGCACCACATTACTACGTGATGCAATCCAGAGAAAGCCCAGGATCTGGCCATCAAGTATGAGAAATATGCGAAAGTATGAGCCTGCTGAGGGCAAATCCCGGACCTATCCCAGACCTAACTTGCGTTATCCTCTAAAATATTGATCGAAACCAGGTTTAGTTTACTGTTTCAGTGTTGCACCACATTACTACGTGATCCAAACCAGAAAAAACCCAGGATCCGTTCAACAAGTATGTGGAGAATGCGAAAGTATGTGTCTGATGAGGGGAAATCCCAGGCCTAACCAAGACCTAACATGCTTTATCCTCAAAAATATTGATCGAAACCTGGTTTAATAGACTGTTTCAGTGTGGTACCACATTACCACCTGATCCAAACCAGAAAAATACCCAGGATCTGTTTAACAGTTATGTGTAGAACGCGAAAATATGTGTCTGATGAGGGCAAATCCCAAGCCCAACCTAGACATAACATGCGTTATCCTCTAAAATATTGATCGAAACCAGGTTTAATTGACTGTTTCAGTGTAGTACCACATTACTACGTAATCCAAATCAGAAATAGCCAGAGATCTGTTCAACAAGTATGTGAAAAATGCGAAAATATGACCCTGAAGAGGGCAAATCCCACGCCCAACCTAGACCTAACATGAATTATTCTCTAAAATATTCATCGAAACCAGGTTTAATGGACTTTTTCGGTGTGGTACCACATTACTACGTGATCCAAACCAGAAAGAACCCAGGATCCGTTCAACAAATATGTGAAGAATGCGAAAGTATGTGTCTGAGGGAAAATTCCAGGCCTAACCTAGACCTAACTTGCGTTATCCTCTAAAATATTGATCGAAACCAGCTTTAATGGACTGTTCCAGTGTGGTACCACATTACTACGTGATGCAATCCAGAGAAAGCCCAGGATCTGGCCATCAAGTATGAGAAATATGCGAAAGTATGAGCCTGCTGAGGGCAAATCCCAGACCTAACCCAGACATAACATGCCTTATCCTCTAAAATATTGATCGTAACCAGGTTTAATGGACGGTTTCAGAGTGGTACCACATTATTACGTGATCCAAACCAGAAATAGCCAGGGATCTGTTCAACAAGTATGTGAAAAATGCGAAAATATGACCATGATGAGGGCAAATCCCAGTCCTATCCCAGACCTAACTTGCGTTGTCCTCTAAAATATTGATGGAAACCAGGTTTAATGGACTGTTTCAGTGTGGTACCACATTACTACGTGATCCAAACCAGAAAAACCCAGGATCTGTTCAACAAGTATGTGAAAAATGCGAAAGTATGAGCCCGCTGAGGGCAAATCCTAGACCTAACCCAGACATAACATGCGTTATCCTCAAAGATATTGACCGAAACCAGGTTTAATCGACTGTTTCGGTGTGGTACCACATTACTACCTGATCCAAACCAGAAAAATGCCCAGGATCTGTTTAACAGGTATGTGTAGAACGCGAAAATATGTGTCTGATGACGGCAAATCCCCGGCCTAAACTAGACAGAACATGCGTTATCCTCTAAAATATTGATCGAAACCAGGTTTAATGGACTGTTTCAGTGGGGTACCACATTACTACGTGATCCATACCAGAAAAACCCAGGATCTGTTCAACGAGTATGTGAAAAATGCGAAATTATGAGCCTGCTGAGGGCAAATCCTAGACCTAACCCAGACCTAACATGCGTTATCCTCAAAAATATTGATCGAAACCAGATTTAATTGAATGTTTCAGTGTGGTACCACACTACTACGCGATCCAAACCAGAAAAAAACCCAGGATCTCGTCAACAAGTATGTGGAGAATGCGAAAGTATGAGCCTGACGAGGGCAAATCCCAGACCTATCCCAGACCTAACTTGCGTTATCCTCTAAAATATTGATCGAAACCAGGTTTAGTTTACTGTTTCAGTGTTGTACCACATTACTACGTGATCCAAACCAGAAATAGCCAGGGATCTGTTCAACAAGTATGAGAAATATGCGAAAGTACGAGCCTGATGAGAGCAAATCCTAGACCTAACCCAGACCTAACTTGTGCTATCCTCTAAAATATTGATCGAAACCAGGTTTAATTTACTGTTTCCGTGTGGTACCGCATTACTACGTGATCCAAACCAGAAAAAACCCAGGATCCGTTCAACAAGTATGTGGAGAATGCGAAAGTATGTGTCTGATGAGGGGAAATCCCAGGCCTAACCAAGACCTAACATGCTTTATCCTCAAAAATATTGATCGAAACCTGGTTTAATATACTGTTTCAGTGTGGTACCACATTACCACCTGATCCAAACCAGAAAAATACCCAGGATCTGTTTAACAGTTATGTGTAGAACGCGAAAATATGTGTCTGATGAGGGCAAATCCCAAGCCCAACCTAGACATAACATGCGTTATCCTCTAAAATATTGATCGAAACCAGGTTTAATTGACTGTTTCAGTGTAGTACCACATTACTACGTAATCCAAATCAGAAATAGCCAGGGATCTGTTCAACAAGTATAAGAAAAATGCGAAAATATGACCCTGAAGAGGGCAAATCCCAGGCCCAACCTAGATATAACATGCGTTATCCTCTAAAATATTGATCGAAACCGGGATTAATTTACTGTCTCAGTGTGGCACCACATTACTACGTGATCCAATCCAGAAAAAGCCCAGGATCTATTTAACAAGTATGTGGAGAATGCGAAAGTATGTGTCTGATGAGGGCAAATCCCAGGCCCAACCTAGATATAACATGCGTTATCCTCTAAAATATTGATCGAAACCAGGTTTAATTGACTGTTTCAGTGTGGTACCACATTACTACGTGATGCAATCCAGAGAAAGCCCAGGATCTGGCCATCAAGTATGAGAAATATGCGAAAGTATGAGCCTGCTGAGGGCAAATCCCGGACCTATCCCAGACCTAACTTGCGTTATCCTCTAAAATATTGATCGAAACCAGGATTAATTTACTGTTTCAGTGTGGCACCACGTTACTACGTGATCCAATCCAGAAAAAGCCCAGGATCTGTTTAACAAGTATGTGGAGAATGCGAAAGTATGTGTCTGATGAGGGCAAATCCCAGGCCCAACCTAGATATAACATGCGTTATCCTCTAAAATATTGATCGAAACCAGGTTTAATTGAATGTTTCAGTGTGGTACCACACTACTACGCGATCCAAACCAGGAAAAACCCAGGATCTCGTCAACAAGTATGTGGAGAATGCGAAAGTATGAGCCTGCTGAGGGCAAATCCTAGACCTAACCCAGACCTAACATGCGTTATCCTCAAAAATATTGATCGAAACCAGATTTAATTGAATGTTTCAGTGTGGTACCACACTACTACGCGATCCAAACCAGAAAAAAACCCAGGATCTCGTCAACAAGTATGTGGAGAATGCGAAAGTATGAGCCTGACGAGGGCAAATCCCAGACCTATCCCAGACCTAACTTGCGTTATCCTCTAAAATATTGATCGAAACCAGGTTTAGTTTACTGTTTCAGTGTTGTACCACATTACTACGTGATCCAAACCAGAAATAGCCAGGGATCTGTTCAACAAGTATGAGAAATATGCGAAAGTACGAGCCTGATGAGAGCAAATCCTAGACCTAACCCAGACCTAACTTGTGCTATCCTCTAAAATATTGATCGAAACCAGGTTTAATTTACTGTTTCCGTGTGGTACCGCATTACTACGTGATCCAAACCAGAAAAAACCCAGGATCCGTTCAACAAGTATGTGGAGAATGCGAAAGTATGTGTCTGATGAGGGGAAATCCCAGGCCTAACCAAGACCTAACATGCTTTATCCTCAAAAATATTGATCGAAACCTGGTTTAATATACTGTTTCAGTGTGGTACCACATTACCACCTGATCCAAACCAGAAAAATACCCAGGATCTGTTTAACAGTTATGTGTAGAACGCGAAAATATGTGTCTGATGAGGGCAAATCCCAAGCCCAACCTAGACATAACATGCGTTATCCTCTAAAATATTGATCGAAACCAGGATTAATTGACTGTTTCAGTGTAGTACCACATTACTACGTAATCCAAATCAGAAATAGCCAGGGATCTGTTCAACAAGTATAAGAAAAATGCGAAAATATGACCCTGAAGAGGGCAAATCCCAGGCCCAACCTAGATATAACATGCGTTATCCTCTAAAATATTGATCGAAACCGGGATTAATTTACTGTCTCAGTGTGGCACCACATTACTACGTGATCCAATCCAGAAAAAGCCCAGGATCTATTTAACAAGTATGTGGAGAATGCGAAAGTATGTGTCTGATGAGGGCAAATCCCAGGCCCAACCTAGATATAACATGCGTTATCCTCTAAAATATTGATCGAAACCAGGTTTAATTGACTGTTTCAGTGTGGTACCACATTACTACGTGATGCAATCCAGAGAAAGCCCAGGATCTGGCCATCAAGTATGAGAAATATGCGAAAGTATGAGCCTGCTGAGGGCAAATCCCGGACCTATCCCAGACCTAACTTGCGTTATCCTCTAAAATATTGATCGAAACCAGGATTAATTTACTGTTTCAGTGTGGCACCACGTTACTACGTGATCCAATCCAGAAAAAGCCCAGGATCTGTTTAACAAGTATGTGGAGAATGCGAAAGTATGTGTCTGATGAGGGCAAATCCCAGGCCCAACCTAGATATAACATGCGTTATCCTCTAAAATATTGATCGAAACCAGGTTTAATTGAATGTTTCAGTGTGGTACCACACTACTACGCGATCCAAACCAGGAAAAACCCAGGATCTCGTCAACAAGTATGTGGAGAATGCGAAAGTATGAGCCTGCTGAGGGCAAATCCTAGACCTAACCCAGACCTAACATGCGTTATCCTCTAAAATATTGATCGAAACCAGGTTTAATTGACTGTTTCAGTGTGGTACCACATTACTACGTGATGCAATCCAGAGAAAGCCCAGGATCTGGCCATCAAGTATGAGAAATATGCGAAAGTATGAGCCTGCTGAGGGCAATTCCCGGACCTATCCCAGACCTAACTTGCGTTATCCTCTAAAATATTGATCGAAACCAGGATTAATTTACTGTTTCAGTGTGGCACCACGTTACTACGTGATCCAATCCAGAAAAAGCCCAGGATCTGTTTAACAAGTATGTGGAGAATGCGAAAGTATGTGTCTGATGAGGGCAAATCCCAGGCCCAACCTAGATATAACATGCGTTATCCTCTAAAATATTGATCGAAACCAGGTTTAATTGAATGTTTCAGTGTGGTACCACACTACTACGCGATCCAAACCAGGAAAAACCCAGGATCTCGTCAACAAGTATGTGGAGAATGCGAAAGTATGAGCCTGACGAGGGCAAATCCCAGACCTATCCCAGACCTAACTTGCGTATCCTCTAAAATATTCATCGAATCCAGGTTTAATGGACTTTTTCAGTGTGGTACCACATTGCTACGTGTTCCAAACCAGAAAAAACCCAGGATCTGGTCAACAAGTATGTGGAGAATGCGAAAGTATGAGCCTGACGAGGGCAAATCCCGAACCTATCGCAGACATAACTTGCGTTATCCTCTAAAATATTGATCGAAACCAGGTTTAATGGACTGTTTCAGTGTGGTACCACATTACTACGGGATCCATACCAGAAAAAGCCCAGAATCTGGCCATCAAGCATGAGAAATATGCGAAAGTACGAGACTGATGAGAGCAAATCCCAGACCTGACCTAGATCTAACATGGGTCATTCTCTAAAATATTCATCGAATCCAGGCTTAATGGACTTTTTCAGTGTGGTACCACATTACTACGTGTTCCAAACCAGAAAAAACCCAGGATCCGTTCAACAAGTATGTGAAGAATGCGAAAGTATGTGTCTGATGAGGGAAAATCCCTGGCCTAACCTTGACCTAACTTGCGTTATCCTCTAAAATATTGATCGAAACCAGGTTTAATGGACTGTTTCAGTGGGGTACCACATTCCTACGTGATCCATACCAGAAAAAGCCCAGAATCTGGCCATCAAGCATGAGAAATATGCGAAAGTACGAGACTGATGAGAGCAAATCCCAGACCTGACCTAGATCTAACATGAGTCATTCTCTAAAATATTCATCGAATCCAGGTTTAATGGACTTTTTCAGTGTGGTACCACATTACTACGTGTTCCAAACCAGAAAAAACCCAGGATCCGTTCAACAAGTATGTGAAGAATGCGAAAGTATGTGTCTGATGAGGGAAAATCCCTGGCCTAACCTTGACCTAACTTGCGTTATCCTCTAAAATATTGATCGAAACCAGGTTTAATCGACTGTTTCAGTGTGGTGCCACATTACTACGTGATCCAAACCAGAAAAACCCCAGGATCTGGCCAACGAGTATGCGAAAAATGCGAAAGAATGACCCTGATGAGGGCAAATCCCAGACCTATCCCAGACCTAACATGCGATATCGTCTAAAATATTGATCGAAATCTGGTTTAATCGACTATTTCAGAGTGGTACCACATTACTACGTGATCCAAACCAGAAAAAGCCCAGGATCTGGCCAACGAGTATGCGAAAAATGCGAAAGAATGAGCCAGATGAGGGCAAATCCTAGACCTAACCCAGTCCTAACATGCGTTACCCTCAAAAATATTGATCGAAACCAGGTTTAATCGACTGTTTCAGTGTGATACCACATTACTACGTGATCCAGACCAGTGAAAGCCCAGGATCTGGCCAAGAAGTATGTGTGAAATGCGAAGGTATGAGCCTGATGAGGGCAGATCCCACACCTATCCCAGACCTAACTTGCGTTATCCTATAAAATATTGATCGAGACCGGGATTAATCGAATGTTTCAGTGTGGTACCACTTTACTACGTGATCCAAACCAGAAAAAGCCAGGGTTCTGTTCAACAAGTATGTGAAAAATGCGAAAGTATGACCCTGATGAGGGCAAATCCCAGACCTATCCCAGACCTAACATGCGATATCGTCTAAAATATTGATCGAAACCTCGTTTAATCGACTATTTCAGAGTGGTACCACATTACTACGTGATCCAAACCTGAAAAAGCCCAGGATCTGGCCAACAAGTATGAGAAATATGCGTAGGATGAGACTCACGAGGGCAAATCCCAGGCCTAACCTAGACCTAACATGGTGTATCCTCTAAAATATTGGTCGTATCCAGGTTTAATTAACTGTTTCTCTGTGGTACCACATTACTACGTGATCCAATCGAGAAAAATCCAAGGATCTGCCCAACAAGTATGAGAAATATGTGAAAGTATGACCCTGATGAGGGCAAATCCCAGACCTATCCCAGACCTAACATGCGATATCATCTCAAATATTGATCGAAACCATGTTTAATCGACTGTTTCAGTGTGGTACCAGATTGCAACGTGATCCAGACCAGTGAAAGCCCAGGAGCTGGCCAACGAGTATGCGAAAAATGCAAAAGTATGACCCTGATGATGGCAAATCCCAGAACTATCCCAGACCTAACATGCGATATCGTCTAAAATATTGATCGAAACCTGGTTTAATCGACTGTTTCAGTGTGGTACCACATTACTACGTGATCCAGACCAGTGAAAGCCCAGGATCTGGCCAACAAGTATGAGAAATATGCGAAAGTATGAGCCTGATGAGTGCAGATCCCACACCTATCCCAGACCTAACTTTCGATATCCTATATAATATTGATCGAGACCGGGATTAATCGACTGTTTCAGTGTGTTACCACTTTACTACGTGATCCAAACCAGAAAAAGCCAGGGTTCTGTTCAACAAGTATGAGAAATATGCGAAAGTATGAGACTCATGAGGGCAAATCCCAGGCCTAACCTAGACCTAACATGGTGTATCCTCTAAAATATTGGTCGTATCCAGGTTTAATTAACTGTTTCTCTGTGGTACCACATTACTACGTGATCCAATCCAGAAAAATCCAAGGATCTGCCCAACAAGTATGAGGAATATGCGAAATTATGACCCTGATGAGGGCAAATCCCAAACCTATCCCAGACCTAACATGCGATATCATCTAAAATATTGATCGAAACCAGGTTTAATCGACTGATTCAGTGTGGTACCACATTACTACGTGATCCAAACCAGTAAAAGCCCAGGATCTGGCCAACGAGTATGCGAAAAATGCGAAAGAATGAGCCAGATGAGGGCAAATCCTAGACCTAACCCAGACCTAACATGCGTTACCCTCAAAAATATTGACCGAGACTAGGTTTCGTGGACTGTTTCAGTGTGGTACCACATTATGACGTGATCCAATCCAGAAAAATCCAAGGATCTGGCCAACAAGTATGAGAAATATGCGAAAGTATGAGTCTGATGAGGGCAAATACTAGACCTAACCCAGACCTAACATGCGTTACCCTCAAAAATATTGATCGAAACCAGGTTTAATCGACTGTTTCAGTGTGATACCACATTACTACGTGATCCAGACCAGTGAAAGCCCAGGATCTGGCCAAGAAGTATGTGTGAAATGCGAAGGTATGAGCCTGATGAGGGCAGATCCCACACCTATCCCAGACCTAACTTGCGTTATCCTATAAAATATTGATCGAGACCGGGCTTAATCGACTGTTTCAGTGTGGTACCACATTACTACGTGATCCAGACCAGTGAAAGCCCAGGATCTGGCCAACAAGTATGTGAGAAATGCGAAGGTATGAGCGTGATGAGGGCAGATCCCAGACCTATCCCAGACCTAACATGCGATATCGTCTAAAATATTGATCGAAATCTGGTTTAATCGACTATTTCAGAGTGGTACCACATTACTACGTGATCCAAACCAGAAAAAGCCCAGGATCTGGCCAACGAGTATGCGAAAAATGCGAAAGAATGAGCCAGATGAGGGCAAATCCTAGACCTAACCCAGTCCTAACATGCGTTACCCTCAAAAATATTGATCGAAACCAGGTTTAATCGACTGTTTCAGTGTGATACCACATTACTACGTGATCCAGACCAGTGAAAGCCCAGGATCTGGCCAAGAAGTATGTGTGAAATGCGAAGGTATGAGCCTGATGAGGGCAGATCCCACACCTATCCCAGACCTAACTTGCGTTATCCTATAAAATATTGATCGAGACCGGGATTAATCGAATGTTTCAGTGTGGTACCACTTTACTACGTGATCCAAACCAGAAAAAGCCAGGGTTCTGTTCAACAAGTATGTGAAAAATGCGAAAGTATGACCCTGATGAGGGCAAATCCCAGACCTATCCCAGACCTAACATGCGATATCGTCTAAAATATTGATCGAAACCTGGTTTAATCGACTATTTCAGAGTGGTACCACATTACTACGTGATCCAAACCTGAAAAAGCCCAGGATCTGGCCAACAAGTATGTGAGAAATGCGAAGGTATGAGCGTGATGAGGGCAGATCCCAGACCTATCCCAGACCTAACATGCGATATCGTCTAAAATATTGATCGAAATCTGGTTTAATCGACTATTTCAGAGTGGTACCACATTACTACGTGATCCAAACCAGAAAAATCCAAGGATCTGGCCAACAAGTATGAGAAATATGCGAAAGTATGAGTCTGATGAGGGCAAATACTAGACCTAACCCAGACCTAACATGCGTTACCCTCAAAAATATTGATCGAAACCAGGTTTAATCGACTGTTTCAGTGTGATACCACATTACTACGTGATCCAGACCAGTGAAAGCCCAGGATCTGGCCAAGAAGTATGTGTGAAATGCGAAGGTATGAGCCTGATGAGGGCAGATCCCACACCTATCCCAGACCTAACTTGCGTTATCCTATAAAATATTGATCGAGACCGGGCTTAATCGACTGTTTCAGTGTGGTACCACTTTACTACGTGATCCAAACCAGAAAAAGCCAGGGTTCTGTTCAACAAGTATGCGAAAAATGCAAAAGTATGACCCTGATGATGGCAAATCCCAGAACAATCCCAGACCTAACATGCGATATCGTCTAAAATATTGATCGAAACCTGGTTTAATCGACTGTTTCAGTGTGGTACCACATTACTACGTGATCCAATCCAGAAAAATCCAAGGATCTGGCCAACAAGTATGAGAAATATACGAAAGTATGAGTCTGATGAGGGCAAATCCCAGACCTATCCCAGACCAAACATGCGATATCATCTAAAATATTGATCGAGACCATGTTTAATCGACTGTTTCAGTGTGGTACCACATTACTACGTGATCCAAACCAGAAACAGCCCAGGATCTGGCCAACGAGTATGCGAAAAATGCGAAAGAATGAGCCAGATGAGGGCAAATCCTAGACCTAACCCTGACATAACATGCGTTACCCTCAAAAATATTGATCGAAACCAGGTTTAATCGACTGTTTCAGTGTGGTACCACATTACTACGTGATCCAGACCAGTGAAAGCCCAGGATCTGGCCAACAAGTATGTGAGAAATGCGAAGGTATGAGCCTGATGAGTGCAGATCCCACACCTATCCCAGACCTAACTTTCGATATCCTATATAATATTGATCGAGACCGGGATTAATCGACTGTTTCAGTGTGTTACCACTTTACTACGTGATCCAAACCAGAAAAAGCCAGGGTTCTGTTCAACAAGTATGAGAAATTTGCGAAAGTATGAGACTCATGAGGGCAAATCCCAGGCCTAACCTAGACCTAACATGGTGTATCCTCTAAAATATTGGTCGTATCCAGGTTTAATTAACTGTTTCTCTGTGGTACCACATTACTACGTGATCCAATCCAGAAAAATCCAAGGATCTGCCCAACAAGTATGAGGAATATGCGAAATTATGACCCTGATGAGGGCAAATCCCAAACCTATCCCAGACCTAACATGCGACATCATCTAAAATATTGATCGAAACCAGGTTTAATCGACTGTTTCAGTGTGGTACCACATTACCACGTGATTCGAGCCAGAGAAAACGCAGGATCTCGCCAACAAGTATGTGAAGAATGCGAAAGTATTGGTCTGATGAAGGCAAATCCTGGACCTAACCCAGACCTAACATGCGTTATCATCAAAAATAATGATCGAAACCAGTTTTAATCGGCTGTTTCAGAGTGGTACTACATTACTACGTAATCCAATCCAGTAAAATCCAAGGATCTGCCCAACAAGTATGAGAAATATGCGAAAGTATGAGACTCATGAGGGCAAATCCCAGGCCTAACCTAGACCTAACATGGTGTACCCTCTAAAATATTGGTCGTATCCAGGTTTAGTTAACTGTTTCTTTGTGGTACCACATTACTACGTGATCCAATCCAGAAAAATCCAAGGATCTGCCCAACAAGTATGAGAAATATACGAAAGTATGACCCTGATGAGGGCAAATCCCAGACCTATCACAGACCTAAAATGTGATATCATCTAAAATATTGAACGAATCCAGGTTTAATCGACTGTTTCAGTGTGGTACCAGATTGCTACGTGATGCAGACCAGTGAAAGCCCAGGATCTGGCCAACGAGTATGCGAAAAATGCGAAAGTATGACCCTGATGATGGCAAATCCCAGAACTATCCCAGACCTAACATGCGATATCGTCTAAAATATTGATCGAAACCAGGTTTCGTGGACTGTTTCAGTGTGGTACCACATTACTACGTGATCCAAACCAGACAAAGCCCAGGATCTGGCCAACGAGTATGCGCAAAACGCGAAAGAATGAGCCAGATGAGGGCAAATGCTAGACCTAACCCAGACATAACATGCGTTATCCTCAAAGATATTGACCGAAACCAGGTTTAATGGACTGTTTCAGTGTGGTACCACATTACTACGTGATCCAGACCAGTGAAAGCCCAGGATCTGGCCAACGAGTATGCGAAAAATGCAAAAGTATGACCCTGATGTTGGAAAATCCCAGAACTATCCCAGACCTAACATGCGATATCGTCTAAAATATTGATCGAGTCCAGGGATAATTGACTGTTTCAGTGTGGCACCACATTACTACATCATCCAAACCTGAAATAAGCCAGGTTCTGTTCAACAAGTATGTGAAGAATGCGAAAGCATGGGTCTGATGGGGGCAAATCGCAGGCCTAACCTAGACCGAGCATGAGTTACCCTCTAAAATATTGATCAAAACCAGGTTTAATGGACTGTTTCAGAGTGGTACCACATTACTACGGGATCCAAACCAGAAAAAGCCCAGAATCTGGCCATCAAGTATGAGAAATATGCGAAAGTACGAGACTGATGAGAGCAAATCCCAGACCTAACCTAGATCTAACATGTGTTATTCTCTAAAATATTCATCGAATCCAGGATTAATGGACTTTTTCTGTGTGGTACCACATTACTACGTGATCCAGACCAGTGAAAGCCCAGGATCTGGCCAACGAGTATGCGAAAAATGCAAAAGTATGACCCTGATGTTGGCAAATCCCAGAACTATCCCAGACCTAACATGCGATATCGTCTAAAATATTGATCGAGTCCAGGGATAATTGACTGTTTCAGTGTGGCACCACATTACTACATGATCCAAACCTGAAATAAGCCAGGTTCTGTTCAACAAGTATGTGAAGAATGCGAAAGCATGGGTCTGATGGGGGCAAATCCCAGGCCTAACCTAGACCGAGCATGAGTTACCCTCTAAAATATTGATCAAAACCAGGTTTAATGGACTGTTTCAGAGTGGTACCACATTACTACGGGATCCAAACCAGAAAAAACCCAGGATCCGTTCAACAATTATGTGAAGAATGCGAAAGTATGTGTCTGATGAGGGAAAATCCCAGGCCTATTCTAGACCTAACTTGCGTTATCCTCTAAAATATTGATCGAAACCAGGTTTAATGGACTGTTTCAGTGTGGCACCACATTACTACGTGATCCAGACCAGTGAAAGCCCAGGATCTGGCCAACGAGTATGCGAAAAATGCAAAAGTATGACCCTGATGTTGGCAAATCCCAGAACTATCCCAGACCTAACATGCGATATCGTCTAAAATATTGATCGAGTCCAGGGATAATTGACTGTTTCAGTGTGGCACCACATTACTACATGATCCAAACCTGAAATTAGCCAGGATCTGTTCAACAAGTATGTGAAGAATGCGAAAGCATGGGTCTGATGGGGGCAAATCCCAGGCCTAACCTAGACCGAGCATGAGTTACCCTCTAAAATATTGATCAAAACCAGGTTTAATGGACTGTTTCAGTGTGGTACCACATTACCACGTGATTCAAGCCAGAAAAAACCCAGGATCTGTACAACAAGTATATGAAAAATGCGAAAGTATGAGCCTGATGAGGGCAAATCCCAGGCCTAACCTAGACCTAACATGCGTTATCCTCTAAAATATTGATCGAAACCAGGTTTCATGGACTGTATCAGTGTGGTACCACATTACTACGTGATGCAGACCAGTGAAAGCCCAGGATCTGGCCGACAAGTATGTGAGAAATGCGAAGGTATGAGCCTGATGAGGGCAGATCCCACACCTATCCCAGACCTAACTTGCGTTATCCTATAAAATATTGATCGAGACCGGGATTAATCGACTGTTTCAGTGTGGTACCACTTTACTACGTGATCCAAACCAGAAAAAGCCAGGGTTCTGTTCAACAAGTATGTGAAAAATGCGAAAGTATGACCCTGATGATGGCAAATCCCAGAACTATCCCAGACCTAACATGCGATATCGTCTAAAATATTGATCGAAACCTGGTTTAGTCGACTATTTCAGAGTGGTACCACACTACTACGTGATCCAAACCAGAAAAAGCCCAGGATCTGGCCAACGAGTATGCGAAAAATGCGAAAGAATGAGCCAGATGAGGGCAAATCCTAGACCTAACCCAGACCTAACATGCGTTACCCTCAAAAATATTGATCGAAACCAGGTTTAATGGACTGTTTCAGTGTGGTACCACATTACTACGAGATCCAGGAAGTGAAAGCCCAGGATCTGGCCAACAAGTATGTGAGAAATGCGCAGGTATGGGACTGATGAGGGCAGAACCCATACCTATCCCTGACCTAACTTTCGTTATCCTATAAAATATTCATCAAGACCGGGATTAATCGACTGTTTCAGTGTGGTACCACTTTACTACGTGATCCAACCAGAAAAAGCCAGGGTTCTGTTCAACAAGTATGGCAAAATTCCAAAGTATGACCCTGATGAGTGCAAATCCCAGACCTAACATGCGATATCGTCTAAAATATTGATCGAAGCCAGGTTTAATCGACTGTTTCCGTGTGGTACCACATTACTACGTGATCCAAACCAGAAAAAGCCCAGGATCTGTTCAACAAGTATGTGAAAAACGCGAAACTATGAGCCTGATGAGGGCAAATCCCAGACCTATTTGCAGACCAAGCATGAGTTATCCTCTAAAATATTGATCGAAACCAGGTTTAATCGACTGTTTCAGTGTGGTGCCACATTACTACGTGATCCAAACCAAAAAAACCCCAGGATCTGGCCAACGAGTATGCGAAAAATGCGAAAGAATGAGCCAGATGAGGGCAAATCCTAGACCTAACCCAGTCCTAACATGCGTTACCCTCAAAAATATTGATCGAAACCAGGTTTAATCGACTGTTTCAGTGTGGCACGACATTACTACGTGATCCAGACCAGTGAAAGCCCAGGATCTGGCCGACAAGTATGTGAGAAATGCGAAGGTATGAGCCTGATGAGGGCAGATCCCACACCTATCCCAGACCTAACTTGCGTTATCCTATAAAATATTGATCGAGACCGGGATTAATCGACTGTTTCAGTGTGGTACCACTTTACTACGCGATCCAAACCAGAAAAAGCCTGGGTTCTGTTCAACAAGTATGTGAAAAATGCGAAAGTATGACCCTGATGTGGGCAAATCCCAGACCTATCCCAGACCTAACATGCGATATCGTCTAAAATATTGATCGAAACCAGGTTTAATCGACTGTTTCAGAGTGGTACCACATTACTACGTGATCCAAACCAGTGAAAGCCCAGGATCTGGCCAACAAGTATGTGAGAAATGCGAAGGTATGAGCCTGATGAGTGCAGATCCCACACCTATCCCAGACCTAACTTTCGATATCCTATATAATATTGATCGAGACCGGGATTAATCGACTGTTTCAGTGTGTTACCACTTTACTACGTGATCGAAACCAGAAAAAGCCAGGGTTCTGTTCAACAAGTATGAGAAATATGCGAAAGTATGAGACTCATGAGGGCAAATCCCAGGCCTAACCTAGACCTAACATGGTGTATCCTCTAAAATATTGGTCGTATCCAGGTTTAATTAACTGTTTCTCTGTGGTACCACATTACTACGTGATCCAATCCAGAAAAATCCAAGGATCTGCCCAACAAGTATGAGGAATATGCGAAATTATGACCCTGATGAGGGCAAATCCCAAACCTATCCCAGACCTAACATGCGATATCATCTAAAATATTGATCGAAACCAGGTTTAATCGACTGTTTCAGTGTGGTACCACATTACTACGTGATCCAAACCAGTAAAAGCCCAGGATCTGGCCAACGAGTATGCGAAAAATGCGAAAGAATGAGCCAGATGAGGGCAAATCCTAGACCTAACCCAGACCTAACATGCGTTACCCTCAAAAATATTGACCGAGACTAGGTTTCGTGGACTGTTTCAGTGTGGTACCACATTATGACGTGATCCAATCCAGAAAAATCCAAGGATCTGGCCAACAAGTATGAGAAATATGCGAAAGTATGAGTCTGATGAGGGCAAATACTAGACCTAACCCAGACCTAACATGCGTTACCCTCAAAAATATTGATCGAAACCAGGTTTAATCGACTGTTTCAGTGTGATACCACATTACTACGTGATCCAGACCAGTGAAAGCCCAGGATCTGGCCAAGAAGTATGTGTGAAATGCGAAGGTATGAGCCTGATGAGGGCAGATCCCACACCTATCCCAGACCTAACTTGCGTTATCCTATAAAATATTGATCGAGACCGGGCTTAATCGACTGTTTCAGTGTGGTACCACATTACTACGTGATCCAGACCAGTGAAAGCCCAGGATCTGGCCAACAAGTATGTGAGAAATGCGAAGGTATGAGCGTGATGAGGGCAGATCCCAGACCTATCCCAGACCTAACATGCGATATCGTCTAAAATATTGATCGAAATCTGGTTTAATCGACTATTTCAGAGTGGTACCACATTACTACGTGATCCAAACCAGAAAAAGCCCAGGATCTGGCCAACGAGTATGCGAAAAATGCGAAAGAATGAGCCAGATGAGGGCAAATCCTAGACCTAACCCAGTCCTAACATGCGTTACCCTCAAAAATATTGATCGAAACCAGGTTTAATCGACTGTTTCAGTGTGATACCACATTACTACGTGATCCAGACCAGTGAAAGCCCAGGATCTGGCCAAGAAGTATGTGTGAAATGCGAAGGTATGAGCCTGATGAGGGCAGATCCCACACCTATCCCAGACCTAACTTGCGTTATCCTATAAAATATTGATCGAGACCGGGATTAATCGAATGTTTCAGTGTGGTACCACTTTACTACGTGATCCAGACCAGAAAAAGCCAGGGTTCTGTTCAACAAGTATGTGAAAAATGCGAAAGTATGACCCTGATGAGGGCAAATCCCAGACCTATCCCAGACCTAACATGCGATATCGTCTAAAATATTGATCGAAACCTGGTTTAATCGACTATTTCAGAGTGGTACCACATTACTACGTGATCCAAACCTGAAAAAGCCCAGGATCTGGCCAACAAGTATGTGAGAAATGCGAAGGTATGAGCGTGATGAGGGCAGATCCCAGACCTATCCCAGACCTAACATGCGATATCGTCTAAAATATTGATCGAAATCTGGTTTAATCGACTATTTCAGAGTGGTACCACATTACTACGTGATCCAAACCAGAAAAATCCAAGGATCTGGCCAACAAGTATGAGAAATATGCGAAAGTATGAGTCTGATGAGGGCAAATACTAGACCTAACCCAGACCTAACATGCGTTACCCTCAAAAATATTGATCGAAACCAGGTTTAATCGACTGTTTCAGTGTGATACCACATTACTACGTGATCCAGACCAGTGAAAGCCCAGGATCTGGCCAAGAAGTATGTGTGAAATGCGAAGGTATGAGCCTGATGAGGGCAGATCCCACACCTATCCCAGACCTAACTTGCGTTATCCTATAAAATATTGATCGAGACCGGGCTTAATCGACTGTTTCAGTGTGGTACCACTTTACTACGTGATCCAAACCAGAAAAAGCCAGGGTTCTGTTCAACAAGTATGCGAAAAATGCAAAAGTATGACCCTGATGATGGCAAATCCCAGAACAATCCCAGACCTAACATGCGATATCGTCTAAAATATTGATCGAAACCTGGTTTAATCGACTGTTTCAGTGTGGTACCACATTACTACGTGATCCAATCCAGAAAAATCCAAGGATCTGGCCAACAAGTATGAGAAATATACGAAAGTATGAGTCTGATGAGGGCAAATCCCAGACCTATCCCAGACCAAACATGCGATATCATCTAAAATATTGATCGAGACCATGTTTAATCGACTGTTTCAGTGTGGTACCACATTACTACGTGATCCAAACCAGAAACAGCCCAGGATCTGGCCAACGAGTATGCGAAAAATGCGAAAGAATGAGCCAGATGAGGGCAAATCCTAGACCTAACCCTGACATAACATGCGTTACCCTCAAAAATATTGATCGAAACCAGGTTTAATCGACTGTTTCAGTGTGGTACCACATTACTACGTGATCCAGACCAGTGAAAGCCCAGGATCTGGCCAACAAGTATGTGAGAAATGCGAAGGTATGAGCCTGATGAGTGCAGATCCCACACCTATCCCAGACCTAACTTTCGATATCCTATATAATATTGATCGAGACCGGGATTAATCGACTGTTTCAGTGTGTTACCACTTTACTACGTGATCCAAACCAGAAAAAGCCAGGGTTCTGTTCAACAAGTATGAGAAATTTGCGAAAGTATGAGACTCATGAGGGCAAATCCCAGGCCTAACCTAGACCTAACATGGTGTATCCTCTAAAATATTGGTCGTATCCAGGTTTAATTAACTGTTTCTCTGTGGTACCACATTACTACGTGATCCAATCCAGAAAAATCCAAGGATCTGCCCAACAAGTATGAGGAATATGCGAAATTATGACCCTGATGAGGGCAAATCCCAAACCTATCCCAGACCTAACATGCGACATCATCTAAAATATTGATCGAAACCAGGTTTAATCGACTGTTTCAGTGTGGTACCACATTACCACGTGATTCGAGCCAGAGAAAACCCAGGATCTCGCCAACAAGTATGTGAAGAATGCGAAAGTATTGGTCTGATGAAGGCAAATCCTGGACCTAACCCAGACCTAACATGCGTTATCATCAAAAATAATGATCGAAACCAGTTTTAATCGGCTGTTTCAGAGTGGTACTACATTACTACGTAATCCAATCCAGTAAAATCCAAGGATCTGCCCAACAAGTATGAGAAATATGCGAAAGTATGAGACTCATGAGGGCAAATCCCAGGCCTAACCTAGACCTAACATGGTGTACCCTCTAAAATATTGGTCGTATCCAGGTTTAGTTAACTGTTTCTTTGTGGTACCACATTACTACGTGATCCAATCCAGAAAAATCCAAGGATCTGCCCAACAAGTATGAGAAATATACGAAAGTATGACCCTGATGAGGGCAAATCCCAGACCTATCACAGACCTAAAATGTGATATCATCTAAAATATTGAACGAATCCAGGTTTAATCGACTGTTTCAGTGTGGTACCAGATTGCTACGTGATGCAGACCAGTGAAAGCCCAGGATCTGGCCAACGAGTATGCGAAAAATGCGAAAGTATGACCCTGATGATGGCAAATCCCAGAACTATCCCAGACCTAACATGCGATATCGTCTAAAATATTGATCGAAACCAGGTTTCGTGGACTGTTTCAGTGTGGTACCACATTACTACGTGATCCAAACCAGACAAAGCCCAGGATCTGGCCAACGAGTATGCGCAAAACGCGAAAGAATGAGCCAGATGAGGGCAAATGCTAGACCTAACCCAGACATAACATGCGTTATCCTCAAAGATATTGACCGAAACCAGGTTTAATGGACTGTTTCAGTGTGGTACCACATTACTACGTGATCCAGACCAGTGAAAGCCCAGGATCTGGCCAACGAGTATGCGAAAAATGCAAAAGTATGACCCTGATGTTGGAAAATCCCAGAACTATCCCAGACCTAACATGCGATATCGTCTAAAATATTGATCGAGTCCAGGGATAATTGACTGTTTCAGTGTGGCACCACATTACTACATCATCCAAACCTGAAATAAGCCAGGTTCTGTTCAACAAGTATGTGAAGAATGCGAAAGCATGGGTCTGATGGGGGCAAATCGCAGGCCTAACCTAGACCGAGCATGAGTTACCCTCTAAAATATTGATCAAAACCAGGTTTAATGGACTGTTTCAGAGTGGTACCACATTACTACGGGATCCAAACCAGAAAAAGCCCAGAATCTGGCCATCAAGTATGAGAAATATGCGAAAGTACGAGACTGATGAGAGCAAATCCCAGACCTAACCTAGATCTAACATGTGTTATTCTCTAAAATATTCATCGAATCCAGGATTAATGGACTTTTTCTGTGTGGTACCACATTACTACGTGATCCAGACCAGTGAAAGCCCAGGATCTGGCCAACGAGTATGCGAAAAATGCAAAAGTATGACCCTGATGTTGGCAAATCCCAGAACTATCCCAGACCTAACATGCGATATCGTCTAAAATATTGATCGAGTCCAGGGATAATTGACTGTTTCAGTGTGGCACCACATTACTACATGATCCAAACCTGAAATAAGCCAGGTTCTGTTCAACAAGTATGTGAAGAATGCGAAAGCATGGGTCTGATGGGGGCAAATCCCAGGCCTAACCTAGACCGAGCATGAGTTACCCTCTAAAATATTGATCAAAACCAGGTTTAATGGACTGTTTCAGAGTGGTACCACATTACTACGGGATCCAAACCAGAAAAAACCCAGGATCCGTTCAACAATTATGTGAAGAATGCGAAAGTATGTGTCTGATGAGGGAAAATCCCAGGCCTATTCTAGACCTAACTTGCGTTATCCTCTAAAATATTGATCGAAACCAGGTTTAATGGACTGTTTCAGTGTGGCACCACATTACTACGTGATCCAGACCAGTGAAAGCCCAGGATCTGGCCAACGAGTATGCGAAAAATGCAAAAGTATGACCCTGATGTTGGCAAATCCCAGAACTATCCCAGACCTAACATGCGATATCGTCTAAAATATTGATCGAGTCCAGGGATAATTGACTGTTTCAGTGTGGCACCACATTACTACATGATCCAAACCTGAAATTAGCTAGGATCTGTTCAACAAGTATGTGAAGAATGCGAAAGCATGGGTCTGATGGGGGCAAATCCCAGGCCTAACCTAGACCGAGCATGAGTTACCCTCTAAAATATTGATCAAAACCAGGTTTAATGGACTGTTTCAGTGTGGTACCACATTACCACGTGATTCAAGCCAGAAAAAACCCAGGATCTGTACAACAAGTATATGAAAAATGCGAAAGTATGAGCCTGATGAGGGCAAATCCCAGGCCTAACCTAGACCTAACATGCGTTATCCTCTAAAATATTGATCGAAACCAGGTTTCATGGACTGTATCAGTGTGGCACCACATTACTACGTGATGCAGACCAGTGAAAGCCCAGGATCTGGCCGACAAGTATGTGAGAAATGCGAAGGTATGAGCCTGATGAGGGCAGATCCCACACCTATCCCAGACCTAACTTGCGTTATCCTATAAAATATTGATCGAGACCGGGATTAATCGACTGTTTCAGTGTGGTACCACTTTACTACGTGATCCAAACCAGAAAAAGCCAGGGTTCTGTTCAACAAGTATGTGAAAAATGCGAAAGTATGACCCTGATGATGGCAAATCCCAGAACTATCCCAGACCTAACATGCGATATCGTCTAAAATATTGATCGAAACCTGGTTTAGTCGACTATTTCAGAGTGGTACCACACTACTACGTGATCCAAACCAGAAAAAGCCCAGGATCTGGCCAACGAGTATGCGAAAAATGCGAAAGAATGAGCCAGATGAGGGCAAATCCTAGACCTAACCCAGACCTAACATGCGTTACCCTCAAAAATATTGATCGAAACCAGGTTTAATGGACTGTTTCAGTGTGGTACCACATTGCTACGAGATCCAGGAAGTGAAAGCCCAGGATCTGGCCAACAAGTATGTGAGAAATGCGCAGGTATGAGACTGATGAGGGCAGAACCCATACCTATCCCTGCCCTAACTTTCGCTATCCTATAAAATATTCATCAAGACCGGGATTAATCGACTGTTTCAGTGTGGTACCACTTTACTACGTGATCCAACCAGAAAAAGCCAGGGTTCTGTTCAACAAGTATGGCAAAATTCCAAAGTATGACCCTGATGAGTGCAAATCCCAGACCTAACATGCGATATCGTCTAAAATATTGATCGAAGCCAGGTTTAATCGACTGTTTCCGTGTGGTACCACATTACTACGTGATCCAAACCAGAAAAAGCCCAGGATCTGTTCAACAAGTATGTGAAAAACGCGAAACTATGAGCCTGATGAGGGCAAATCCCAGACCTATTTGCAGACCAAGCATGAGTTATCCTCTAAAATATTGATCGAAACCAGGTTTAATCGACTGTTTCAGTGTGGTGCCACATTACTACGTGATCCAAACCAAAAAAACCCCAGGATCTGGCCAACGAGTATGCGAAAAATGCGAAAGAATGAGCCAGATGAGGGCAAATCCTAGACCTAACCCAGACCTAACATGCGTTACCCTCAAAAATATTGATCGAAACCAGGTTTAATCGACTGTTTCAGTGTGGCACGACATTACTACGTGATCCAGACCAGTGAAAGCCCAGGATCTGGCCGACAAGTATGTGAGAAATGCGAAGGTATGAGCCTGATGAGGGCAGATCCCACACCTATCCCAGACCTAACTTGCGTTATCCTATAAAATATTGATCGAGACCGGGATTAATCGACTGTTTCAGTGTGGTACCACTTTACTACGCGATCCAAACCAGAAAAAGCCTGGGTTCTGTTCAACAAGTATGTGAAAAATGCGAAAGTATGACCCTGATGTGGGCAAATCCCAGACCTATCCCAGACCTAACATGCGATATCGTCTAAAATATTGATCGAAACCAGGTTTAATCGACTGTTTCAGAGTGGTACCACATTACTACGTGATCCAAACCAGAAAAAGCCCAGGATCTGGCCAACAAGTATGAGAAATATACGAAAGTATGAGACACATGAGGGCAAATCCCAGGCCTAACCTAGACCTAACATGGTGTATCCTCTAAAATATTGGTCGTATCCAGGTTTAATTAACTGTTTCTCTGTGGTACCACATTACTACGTGATCCAATCCAGAAAAATCCAAGGATCTGCCCAACAAGTATGAGAAATATGCGATAGTATGACCCTGATGAGGGCAAATCCCAGACCTATCACAGACCTAACATGCGATATCATCTAAAATATTGATCGAAACCAGGTTTAATCGACTGTTTTAGTGTGGTACCAGATTGCTACGTGATGTAGACCAGTGAAAGCCTAGGATCTGGCCACCGAGTATGCGAAAAATGCGAAAGTATGACCCTGATGATGGCAAATCCCAGAACTATCCCAGACCTAACATGCGATATCGTCTAAAATATTGATCGAAACCAGGTTTCGTGGACTGTTTCAGTGTGGTACCACATTACTACGTGATCCAAACCAGAAAAAGCCCAGGATCTGGCCAACGAGTATGCGAAAAATGCGAAAGAATGAGCCAGATGAGGGCAAATCCTAGACCTAACCCAGACCTAACATGCGTTACCCTCAAAAATATTGATCGAAACCAGGTTTAGTCGACTGTTTCAGTGTGGTACCACATTACTACGTGATCCAGACCAGTGAAAGCCCAGGATCTGGCCGACAAGTATGTGAGAAATGCGAAGGTATGAGCCTGATGAGGGCAGATCCCACACCTATCCCAGACCTAACTTGCGTTATCCTATAAAATATTGATCGAGACCGGGATTAATCGACTGTTTCAGTGTGGTACCACTTTACTACGCGATCCAAACCAGAAAAAGCCAGGGTTCTGTTCAACAAGTATGTGAAAAATGCGAAAGTATGACCCTGATGTGGGCAAATCCCAGACCTATCCCAGACCTAACATGCGATATCGTCTAAAATATTGATCGAAACCAGGTTTAATCGACTGTTTCAGAGTGGTACCACATTACTACGTGATCCAAACCAGAAAAAGCCCAGGATCTGGCCAACAAGTATGAGAAATATACGAAAGTATGAGACTCATGAGGGCAAATCCCAGGCCTAACCTAGACCTAACATGGTGTATCCTCTAAAATATTGGTCGTATCCAGGTTTAATTAACTGTTTCTCTGTGGTACCACATTACTACGTGATCCAATCCAGAAAAATCCAAGGATCTGCCCAACAAGTATGAGAAATATGCGATAGTATGACCCTGATGAGGGCAAATCCCAGACCTATCACAGACCTAACATGCGATATCATCTAAAATATTGATCGAAACCAGGTTTAATCGACTGTTTCAGTGTGGTACCAGATTGCTACGTGATGCAGACCAGTGAAAGCCTAGGATCTGGCCAACGAGTATGCGAAAAATGCGAAAGTATGACCCTGATGATGGCAAATCCTAGACCTAACCCAGACATAACATGAGTTATCCTCTAAAATATTCATCGAAACTAGGTTTAATGGACTGTTTCAGTGTGGTACCACATTACTACGTGATCCAAACCAGAAAAAGCCAGGGATCTGTTCAACAAGTATGTGAAAAATGCGAAAGTATGACCCTGCTGAGGGCAAATCCTAGACCTAACCCAGACATAACATGAGTTATTCTCTAAAATATTGCTCCAAACCAGGTTTAATGGACTATATCAGTGTGGTACCACATTAGTACATGATCCAAACCAGAATAAGCCAGGGATCTGTTCAACAAGTATGTGAAAAACGCGAAAGTATGACCCTGATGGGGGCAAATCTCAGGCCTAACCTAGACCTAACATTCGTTATCCTCTAAAATATTCATCGAAACTAGGTTTAATGGACTGTTTCAGTGTGGTACCACATTACTACGTGATCCAAACCAGAAAAAGCCAGGGATCTGTTCAACAAGTATGTGAAAAATGCGAAAATATGACCCTGATGAGAGCAAATCCCAGACCTAACCAAGACCTAACATGCGTTATTCTCTAAAATATTCATCGAAACTAGGTTTAATGGACTGTTTCAGTGTGGTACCACATTACTACGTGATCCAAACCAGAAAAAGCCAGGGATCTGTTCAACAAGTATGTGAAAAATGCGAAAATATGACCCTGATGAGAGCAAGTCCCAGACCTAGCCAAGACCTAACATGCGTTATTCTCTAAAATATTCATCGAAACCAGGTTTAATTGGCTGTTTCGGTGTGGAACCACATTACGACGGGATTCAAACCACAAAACACCCAAGATCTGGCCGACTAGTATGCGAAAATTGCGAAAGTATGAGACATATGATTGCAAATACCAAAGCTATCCCGGACATAGACAGTGTTATCCCCCAGAATATAAATCGCAACCAGGTTTAATTGACGGTGTCGGTGTGGAACCACATTTCTACGGGATCCAAACCAGAAAAAACCCCGGATCTGGCCAGCAAGTATGCGAAAAACGCGAAAGTAGGAGCCAGATGATTGCAAATACCAGACCTAACCCAGTCATAACCTGCGTTATCCTCTTATATATTAATCGGAACCAGGTTTAGTTGACAGAGTCCGTGTGGTACCACATTACTACGGGATCCAAGCCAGAAAAACGCCAGGATCTGGCCAACAAGTACGCGAAAAATGCGAAAGTGCGAGCAAGATGAGGGCAAATCCCAGACCTAACCGAGACATAACCGGCGTTATCCTCTAAAATATTAATCGCAACCAGGTTTAATTTACTGTTTCGGAGTGGAACCACATTGCTACGGGATCCAAGCCAGAAAAAACCCAGGATCTGGCCACAAGTATGTGAAAAACGTGAAACTATGAACCAGATGATTGCAAATACCAGAACTAACCCAGACATAACCAGCGTCATCCCCTAAAATACTAATCGGAACCAGCATTTATTGACTGTTTCTGTGTGGTACCACATTACTGCCTGATCGAAACCAGAAATATCCCAGGATCTGCCCAACAAGTATGCGAAAAATGCGAAAGAATGTGCCAGATGATTGCAAATACCAGAAAAGGACCCAAACATAACCAGCGTTATCCTCCAAAATATTAATCGCAAACCAGGTTTAATTGGCTGTTTCGGTGTGGAACCACATTACGACGGGATCCAAACCACAAAAAATTCAAGATCTGGCCAACTAGTATGCGAAAAACGCGATAGTATGAGCCAGATGATTGCAGATATCAGAACTAACCCAGACATAACCAGCGTGACCCTCTAAAATACTAATCGGAACCAGCTTTTACTGACTGTTTCAGGGTGGTACCACATTAGTACGTGATCCAAACCAGAAATAGCCCAGGATCTGGCCAACATGTATGCGGAAAATGCGAAAGTACGAGCCAGATGAGGGCAAATCGCAGACATAACCGAGACATAACCGGCATTATCCTCAGTTATATTAATCGCAACCAGGTGTAATTGACTGTTTCGGTGTGGAACCACATTACTACGGGATCCAAGACAGAAAAAACCCAGGATCTGGCCAACAAGTATGCGAAAATTGCGAAAGTATGAGCCAACATGATTGCAAATACCACACATAACCGAGACATAACCGGCGTTACCCTCTATAATACTAATCGGAACCAGCTTTTATTGACTGTTTCAGTGTGGTACCGCATTACTACGTGGGCCAAGTCAGAAAATGGCCAGGATCTGGCCAACAAGTATGCGAAAAATGCGAAAGTACGAGCCAGATGAGGGCTGATACCAGACCTAACCCAGACATAACCGGCGTTATCCTCTAAAATATTCATCGCAACCAGGTTTAATTGACTGTTTCGGTGTGGTACTGCATTACTGCGTGATCCAAACCAGAAAAAGCCCAGGATCTGGCCAACAAGTATGCGAAAAATGCGAAAGTACGAACCAGATGAGGGCAAATATCAGACCCAACCGAGACATAACCGGCGTTATCCTCTAAAATATTAATCGCAACCAGGTGAAATTGACTGTTTCGGTGTGGCACCGCATTACTACGTGATCCAAACCAGAAAAAGCCCAGGATCCTGCCAACAAGTACGCGAAAAATGCGAAGGTACGAGCCTGATGGGAACAAATCCCAGACCTATCCGAGACATAACAGCGTGATCCTCTAAAATATTAATCGCAACCAGGTTTAATTGACTGTATCGGTGTGGTGCCGCATTACTACGTGATCCAAACCAGAAAAAGGCCTGGATCTGGCCAACAAGTATGCGAAAAGTGCGAAAGTACGAGCCAGATGAGGGCAAATCCCAGACCTAACCGAGACATAACCGGCGTTATCCTCCATAATATTAATCGCAAACAGGTTTAATTGTCTGTTTCGGTGTGGCACCGCATTAGTGCGTGATCCAAACCAGAAAAAGACGAGAATGTGGCCAACAAGTGTGCGAAAAACGCGAAAGTATGAGCCAGATAATTGCAAATACCAGACCTAACCCAGACATAACCGGCGTTATCCTCTAAAATACTAATCGGAACCAGCTTTTATTGACTGTTTCAGTGAGGTACCGCATTACTACGTGGGCCAAGTCAGAAAATGGCCAGGATCTGGCCAACAAGTATGCGAAAAATGCGAAAGTACGAGCCAGATGAGGGCTAATACCAGACCTAACCCAGACATAACCGGCGTTATCCGCTAAAATATTCATCGCAACCAGGTTTAATTGACTGTTTCGGTGTGGTACTGCATTACTGCGTGATCCAAACCAGAAAAAGCCCAGGATCTGGCCAACAAGTATGCGAAAAATGCGAAAGTACGAACCAGATGAGGGCAAATACCAGACCCAACCGAGACATAACCGGCGTTATCCTCTAAAATATTAATCGCAACCAGGTGAAATTGACTGTTTCGGTGTGGAACCACATTACTACGGGATCCAAACCAGAAAAAACCCAGGATCTGGCCAACGAGTATGCGAAAAACGCGAAAGTATGAGCCAGATGATTGCAAATACCAGAACTAACGCAGACATAGCCACCGTTATCCTCTAAACTATTAATCGGAACTAGGTTTAATTGACAGTTTCAGTGTGGTACCACATTACTACGTGGGCCAAGCCAGAAAAAGCCCAGGATCTGGCCAACAAGTATGCGAAAAATGCGAAAGTACGATCCAGGTGAGGGCAAATACCAGTCCTAAACGAGACATAACCGGCGTTATCCTCTAAAATATTAATCGCAACCCGGTTTAATTGACTGTTTCGGTGTGGCACCGCATTACTACGTGATCCAAACCAGAAAAAGCCCAGGATCCTGCCATCAAGTACGCGAAAAATGCGAAGGTACGAGCCTGATGGGAACAAATCCCAGACCTAACCGAGACATAACCGGCGTTATCCTCTAAAATATTAATCGCAACTGCGTTTAATTGACTGTTTCGGAGTGGAACCACATTACTACGGGATCCAAGCCAGAAAAAACCCAGGATCTGGCCACAAGTATGTGAAAAACGCGAAAGTATGGACCAGATGATTGCAAATACCAGAACTAACCCAGACATAACCAGCGTCATCCTCTAAAATACTAATCGGAACCAGCATTTTTTGACAGTTTCAGGGTGGTACCACATTACTACGTGATCCAAACCAGAAATAGCCCAGGATCTGGCCAACAAGTATGCGGAAAATGTGAAAGTACGAGCAAGATGAGGGCAAATCCCAGACCTAACCGAGACATAACCGGCGTTATCCTCTAAAATATTATTCGCAATCAGGCTTAATAGACTATTTCGGTGTGGTACCGCATTATTACGTGATCCAAACCAGAAAAAGCCCTGGATCTGGCCAAGAAGTATGCGAAAAATGCGAAAGTACGAGCCAGATGAGGGCAAATCCCAGACATAACCGAGACATAACCGGCATTATCCTCAATTATATTAATCGCAACCAGGTGTAATTGACTGTTTCGGTGTGGAACCACATTACTACGGGATCCAAGACTGAAAAAACCCAGGATCTGGCCAACAAGTATGCGAAAATTGCGAAAGTATGAGTCAGATGATTGCAAATACCACACATAACCGAGACATAACCGGCGTTATCCTCTGAAATATTAATCGCAACCATGTGTAATTAACTGTTTCGGTGTGGAACCACATTACTACGGGATCCAAGCCTGAAGAAACCCAGGATCTGGCCAAAAAGTATGCGAAAATTGCGAAAGTATCAGACAGGTGATTGCAAATACCAGAACTAACCCAGACATAACCAGTGTTATCCCCTATAATATTAATCGCAACCAGGTTTAATTGACAGTTTCTGTGTGGAACCACATTTCTACGGGATCCAAACCAGAAAAAACCCCGGATCTGGCCAGCAAGTATGCGAAAAACGCGAAAGAACGAGCCAGATGAGGGCAAATCCCAGAACTAACCGTGACATAACCGGCGTTATCCTCTAAAATATTAATCACAACCAGGTTTAGTTGACTGTTTCGGTGTGGTACCGCATCACTACGTGATCCAAACCAGAAAAAGCCCAGGATCCTGCCAACAAGTATGGGAAAAATGCGAAGGTTCGAGCCAGGTGAGGGCAAATCCCAGACCTAACCGAGACATAACCGGCGTTATCCTCTAAAATATTAATCGCAACCAGGTTTAATTCACTGTTTCGGAGTGGAACCACATTACTACGGGATCCAAGCCAGAAAAAACCCAGGATCTGGCCACAAGTATGTGAAAAACGTGAAAGTATGAACCAGATGATTGCAAATACCAGAACTAACCCAGACATAACCAGCGTCATCCTCTAAAATACTAATCGGAACCAGCATTTATTGACTGTTTCTGTGTGGTACCACATTACTACGTGATCGAAACCAGAAATATCCCAGGATCTGCCCTACAAGTATGCGAAAAATGCGAAAGAATGTGCCAGATGATTGCAAATACCAGAAAAGGACCCAAACATAACCAGCGTTATCCTCCAAAATATTAATCGCAAACCAGGTTTAATTGGCTGTTTCGGTGTGGAACCACATTACGACGGGATCCAAACCACAAAAAATTCAAGATCTGGCCAACTAGTATGCGAAAAACGCGATAGTATGAGCCAGATGATTGCAGATATCAGAACTAACCCAGACATAACCAGCGTGACCCTCTAAAATACTAATCGGAACCAGCTTTTACTGACTGTTTCAGGGTGGTACCACATTACTACGTGATCCAAACCAGAAATAGCCCAGGATCTGGCCAACAAGTATGCGGAAAATGCGAAAGTACGAGCCAGATGAGGGCAAATCCCAGACATAACCGAGACATAACCGGCATTATCCTCAGTTATATTAATCGCAACCGGGTGTAATTGACTGTTTCGGTGTGGAACAACATTACTACGGGATCCAAGACAGAAAAAACCCAGGATCTGGCCAACAAGTATGCGAAAATTGCGAAAATATGAGCCAACATGATTGCAAATACCACACATAACCGAGACATAACCGGCGTTATCCTCTAAAATATTAATCGCAACCAGGTGTAATTAACTGTTTCGGTGTGGAACCACATTACTACGGGATCCAAGCCAGAAGAAACCCAGGATCTGGCCAAAAAGTATGCAAAAATTGCGAAAGTATGAGCCAGATGATTGCAAATACCAGAAGTAACCCAGACATAACCGGCGTTATCCTCTAAAATATTAATCGCAACCAGGTTTAATTGACTGTTTCGGTGTGGTACTGCATTACTGCGTGATCCAAACCAGAAAAAGCCCAGGATCTGGCCAACAAGTATGCGAAAAATGCGAAAGTACGAACCAGATGAGGGCAAAACCAGAACCAACCGAGACATAACCGGCGTTATCCTCTAAAATATTAATCGCAACCAGGTGAAATTGACTGTTTCGGTGTGGAACCACATTACTACGGGATCCAAACCAGAAAAAACCCAGGATCTGGCCAACGAGTATGCGAAAAACGCGAAAGTATGAGCCAGATGATTGCAAATACCAGAACTAACGCAGACATAGCCACCGTTATCCTCTAAACTATTAATCGGAACTAGGTTTAATTGACAGTTTCAGTGTGGTACCACATTACTACGTGGGCCAAGCCAGAAAAAGCCCAGGATCTGGCCAACAAGTATGCGAAAAATGCGAAAGTACGATCCAGGTGAGGGCAAATACCAGTCCTAAACCAGACATAACCGGCGTTGTCCTCTAAAATATTAATCGCAACCCGGTTTAATTGACTGTTTCGGTGTGGCACCGCATTACTACGTGATCCAAACCAGAAAAAGCCCAGGATCCTGCCATCAAGTACGCGAAAAATGCGAAGGTACGAGCCTGATGGGAACAAATCCCAGACCTATCCGAGACATAACAGCGTGATCCTCTAAAATATTAATCGCAACCAGGTTTAATTGACTGTATCGGTGTGGTGCCGCATTACTACGTGATCCAAACCAGAAAAAGGCCTGGATCTGGCCAACAAGTATGCGAAAAGTGCGAAAGTACGAGCCAGATGAGGGCAAATCCCAGACCTAACCGAGACATAACCGGCGTTATCCTCCATAATATTAATCGCAAAAAGGTTTAATTGTCTGTTTCGGTGTGGCACCGCATTAGTGCGTGATCCAAACCAGAGAAAGACGAGAATGTGGCCAACAAGTGTGCGAAAAACGCGAAAGTATGTGCCAGATAATTGCAAATACCAGACCTAACCCAGACATAATCGGCGTTATCCTCTAAAATACTAATCGGAACCAGCTTTTATTGACTGTGTCAGTGAGGTACCGCATTACTACGTGGGCCAAGTCAGAAAATGGCCAGGATCTGGCCAACAAGTATGCGAAAAATGCGAAAGTACGAGCCAGATGAGGGCTAATACCAGACCTAACCCAGACATAACCGGCGTTATCCGCTAAAATATTCATCGCAACCAGGTTTAATTGACTGTTTCGGTGTGGTACTGCATTACTGCGTGATCCAGACCAGAAAAAGCCCAGGATCTGCCCAACAAGTATGCGAGAAATGCGAAAGTACGAGCCAGATGAGGGCAAATACCAGACCCAACCGAGACATAACCGGCGTTATCCTCTAAAATATTAATCGCAACCAGGTGTAATTAACTGTTTCGGTGTGGAACCACATTACTACGGGATCCAAGCCAGAAAAACGCCAGGATCTGGCCAACAAGTATGCGCAAAATGCGAAAGTACGAGCCAGATGAGGCCAAATCTCAGACCTAACCGAGACATAACCGGCGTTATCCTCTAAAGTATTAATCGCAACCAGGTTTAATTGACTGTTTCGGTGTGGTACCGTATTACCACGTGATCCAAACCAGAAATATCCCAGGATCTGGCCAACAAGTATGCGTAAAATGCGAAAGTATGAGCCAGATGAGGGCAAATCCCAGACCTAACCGAGACATAACCGGCGTTATCCTCTAAAATATTAATCGCAACCGCGTTTAATTGACTGTTTCGGAGTGGAACCACATTACTACGGGATCCAAGCCAGAAAAAACCCAGGATCTGGCCACAAGTATGTGAAAAACGCGAAAGTATGAGCCAGATGATTGCAGATATCAGAACTAACCCAGACATAACCAGCGTGACCCTCTAAAATACTAATCGGAACCAGCTTTTACTGACTGTTTCAGGGTGGTACCACATTACTACGTGATCCAAACCAGAAATAGCCCAGGATCTGGCCAACGAGTATGCGGAAAATGCGAAAGTACGAGCCAGATGAGGGCAAATCCCAGACATAACCGAGACATAACCGGCATTATCCTCAGTTATATTAATCGCAACCGGGTGTAATTGACTGTTTCGGTGTGGAACAACATTACTACGGGATCCAAGACAGAAAAAACCCAGGATCTGGCCAACAAGTATGCGAAAATTGCGAAAATATGAGCCAACATGATTGCAAATACCACACATAACCGAGACATAACCGGCGTTATCCTCTAAAATATTAATCGCAACCAGGTGTAATTAACTGTTTCGGTGTGGAACCACATTACTACGGGATCCAAGCCAGAAGAAACCCAGGATCTGGCCAAAAAGTATGCGAAAATTGCGAAAGTATGAGCCAGATGATTGCAAATACCAGAAGTAACCCAGACATAACCGGCGTTATCCTCTAAAATATTAATCGCAACCAGGTTTAATTGACTGTTTCGGTGTGGTTCCGCATTACTACGTGATCCAAACCAGAAAAAGCCCAGGATACTGCCAACAAGTATGGGAAAAATGCGAAAGTATGAGCCAGATGATTGCAAATACCAGACCTAACCCAGACATAACCGGCGTTATCCTCTAAAATATTAAACGCCACCAGGTTTAATAGACAGTTTCAGTGTGGTACCACATTACTACGTGGGCCAAGCCAGAGAAACGCCAGGATCTGGCCAACAAGTATGCGCAAAATGCGAAAGTACGAGCCAGATGAGGGCTAATACCAGACCTAACCCAGACATAACCGGCGTTATCCTCTAAAATATTCATCGCAACCAGGTTTAATTGACTGTTTCGGTGTGGTACTGCATTACTGCGTGATCCAAACCAGAAAAAGCCCAGGATCTGGCCAACAAGTATGCGAAAAATGCGAAAGTACGAACCAGATGAGGGCAAAACCAGAACCAACCGAGACATAACCGGCGTTATCCTCTAAAAAATTAATCGCAACCAGGTGAAATTGACTGTTTCGGTGTGGAACCACATTACTACGGGATCCAAACCAGAAAAAACCCAGGATCTGGCCAACGAGTATGCGAAAAACGCGAAAGTATGAGCCAGATGATTGCAAATACCAGAACTAACGCAGACATAGCCACCGTTATCCTCTAAACTATTAATCGGAACTAGGTTTAATTGACAGTTTCAGTGTGGTACCACATTACTACGTGGGCCAAGCCAGAAAAAGCCCAGGATCTGGCCAACAAGTATGCGAAAAATGCGAAAGTACGATCCAGGTGAGGGCAAATACCAGTCCTAAACCAGACATAACCGGCGTTATCCTCTAAAATATTAATCGCCACCAGGTTTAATTGACTGATTCGGTGTGGTACCGCATTTCAACGTGATCCAATCCAGAAAAACGCCAGGATCTGGCCAACAAGTTTGCGCAAAATTCGAAATTACGAGCCAGGTGAGGGCAAATACCAGACCTAAACCAGACATAACCGGCGTTGTCCTCTAAAATATTAATCGCAACCCGGTTTAATTGACTGTTTCGGTGTGGCACCGCATTACTACGTGATCCAAACCAGAAAAAGCCCAGGATCCTGCCATCAAGTACGCGAAAAATGCGAAGGTACGAGCCTGATGGGAACAAATCCCAGACCTATCCGAGACATAACAGCGTGATCCGCTAAAATATTAATCGCAACCAGGTTTAATTGACTGTATCGGTGTGGTGCCGCATTACTACGTGATCCAAACCAGAAAAAGGCCTGGATCTGGCCAACAAGTATGCGAAAAGTGCGAAAGTACGAGCCAGATGAGGGCAAATCCCAGACCTAACCGAGACATAACCGGCGTTATCCTCCATAATATTAATCGCAAAAAGGTTTAATTGTCTGTTTCGGTGTGGCACCGCATTAGTGCGTGATCCAAACCAGAGAAAGACGAGAATGTGGCCAACAAGTGTGCGAAAAACGCGAAAGTATGTGCCAGATAATTGCAAATACCAGACCTAACCCAGACATAATCGGCGTTATCCTCTAAAATACTAATCGGAACCAGCTTTTATTGACTGTTTCAGTGAGGTACCGCATTACTACGTGGGCCAAGTCAGAAAATGGCCAGGATCTGGCCAACAAGTATGCGAAAAATGCGAAAGTACGAGCCAGATGAGGGCTAATACCAGACCTAACCCAGACATAACCGGCGTTATCCGCTAAAATATTCATCGCAACCAGGTTTAATTGACTGTTTCGGTGTGGTACTGCATTACTGCGTGATCCAGACCAGAAAAAGCCCAGGATCTGCCCAACAAGTATGCGAAAAATGCGAAAGTACGAGCCAGATGAGGCCAAATCTCAGACCTAACCGAGACATAAGCGGCGTTATCCTCTAAAGTATTAATCGCAACCAGGTTTAATTGACTGTTTCGGTGTGGTACCGTATTACCACGTGATCCAAACCAGAAATATCCCAGGATCTGGCCAACAAGTATGCGTAAAATGCGAAAGTATGAGCCAGATGAGGGCAAATCCCAGACCTAACCGAGACATAACCGGCGTTATCCTCTAAAATATTAATCGCAACCGCGTTTAATTGACTGTTTCGGAGTGGAACCACATTACTACGGGATCCAAGCCAGAAAAAACCCAGGATCTGGCCACAAGTATGTGAAAGACGCGAAAGTATGAACCAGATGATTGCAAATACCAGAACTAACCCAGGCATAACCAGCGTCATCCTCTAAAATACTAATCGGAACCAGCTTTTTTTGACAGTTTCAGGGTGGTACCACATTACTACGTGATCCAAACCAGAAATAGCCCAGGATCTGGCCAACAAGTATGCGAAAAACGCGAAAGAACGAGCCAAATGAGGGCAAATCCCAGAACTAACCGTGACATAACCGGCGTTATCCTCTAAAATATTAATCACAACCAGGTTTAGTTGACTGTTTCGGTGTGGTACCGCATCACTACGTGATCCAAACCAGAAAAAGCACAGGATCCTGCCAACAAGTATGGGAAAAATGCGAAGGTACGAGCCAGGTGAGGGCAAATACCAGTCCTAAACCAGACATAACCGGCGTTATCGTCTAAAGTATTTATCGCAACCAGGTTTAATTGACTGTTTCGGTGTGGTACCGCATTACTACGTGGGCCAAGCCAGAGAAACGCCAGGATCTGGCCAACAAGTATGCGCAAAATGCGAAAGTACGAGCCAGGTGAGGGCAAATACCAGACCTAAACCAGACATAACCGGCGTTATCCTCTAAAATATTAATCGCAACCAGGTTTAATTGACTGTTTCGGTGTGGTGCCGCTTTACTACGTGATCCAAACCAGAAAAACGCCAGGATCTGGCCAATAAGTACGCGAAAAATGCGAAAGTACGAGCCAGGTGAGGGCGAATACCAGACCTAACCCAGACATAACCGGCGTTATCCTCTAAAATATTAAACGCAACTAGGTTTAATTGACAGTTTCAGTGTGGTACCACATTGCTACGTGGGCCAAGCCAGAGAAACGCCAGGATTTGCCCAACAAGTATGCGCAAAATTCGAAAGTACGAGCCAGGTGAAGGCAAATACCAGACCTAAACCAGACATAACCGGTGTTGTCCTCTAAAATATTATTCGCAACCCGGTTTAATTGACTGTTTCGGTGTGGTACCGCATTACTACGTGATCCAAACAAGAAAAACGCCAGGATCTGGCCAACAAGTATGCGAAAAATGCGAAGGTACGAGCCAGATGAGGGCAAATACCAGACCTAACGCAGACATAACCAGCGTTATCCTCTAAAATATTAATCGGAAGTCGGTTTAATTGACTGTTTCAGTGTGGTACCACATTACTACGTGGGCCAAGCCAGAAAAAGGCCAGGATCTGGCTAACATGTATGCGAAAAATGCGAAAGTACGAGCCAGAACTGGGCAAGTACCAGACCTAACCCAGACATAACCGGCGTTATCCTCTAAAATACTAATCGGAACCAGGTTTAATTGACTGTTTCGGTGTGGTACCGCATTACCACGTGATCCGAGCCAGAAAAAACCCAGGATCTGGCCAACAAGTATGTGAAAAACGCGAAAGTATGAACCAGATGATTGCAAATACCAGAACTAACCCAGACATAACCAGCGTCATCCTCCAGAATACTAATCGGAACCAGCTTTTATTGACTGTTTCAGTGTGGTACCACATTACTACGGTATCCAAACCAGAAAAAACCCAGGATTTGGCCAACAAGTATGCGAAAAATGCGATAGAACGAGCCAGATGAGGGCAAATCCCAGACCTAACCGAGACATAACGGCGTTATCCTCCATAATATTAATCGCAAACAGGTTTAATTGTATGTTTCGGTGTGGCACCGCATTAGTGCGTGATACAAACCAGAAAAAGACGAGGATGTGGCCAACAAGTGTGCGAAAATTGCGAAAGTACGAGCCAGATGAGGGCAAATACCAGACATAACCCAGACATAACCGGCGTTATCCTCTAAAATATTAATCGCAACCAGGTTTAATTAACTGTTTCGGTGTGGTACCGCATTACTACGTGATCCAAACCAGAAAAAGCTCAGAATCCTGCCAACAAGTATGCGACAATTGCGAAAGTACGAGCCAGATGAGGGCAAATCCCAGAACTAACCGTGACATAACAGGCGTTATCCTCTAAAATATTAATCACAACCAGGTTTAATTGACTGTTTCGGTGTGGTACCGCATTACTACGTGATCCAAACCAGAAAAAGCCCAGGATCCTGCCAACAAGTACGCCAAAAATGCGAAGGTACGAGCCTGATGGGAACAAAACCCAGATCTATCCGAGACATAACCGGCGTTATCCTCTAAAATATTAATCGCAACCAGGTTTAATTGACTGTATCTGTGTGGTGCCGCATTACTACGTGATCCAAACCAGAAAAAGGCCTGGATCTGGCCAACAGGTATGCGAAAAGTGCGATAGTACGAGCCAGATGAGGGCAAATCCCAGACCTGACCGAGACATAACGGCGTTATCCTCCATAATATTAATCGCAAACAGGTTTAATTGTCTGTTTCGGTGTGGCACCGCATTAGTGCGTGATCCAAACCAGAAAAAGGCGAGGATGTGGCCAACAAGTATGCGAAAAATGCGAAAGTATGAGCTAGATGATGGGAAATACCAGACCTAACCCAGATATAACCGGCGTCATCCTTTAAATATTAATCGGAACCAGGATTAATTGACTTTTTCAATGCGGTACCACAGTACTACGTGGCCCAAATCAGAAAAAGTCCAAGACCTGGCCAACAAGTATGCCTAAAATTCGAAAGTACGAGCCAGATGAGGGCAAATCCGAAACCTAACCCAGACTTAACTGGTGTTATCCTCTAAAATATTCACCGAATCCAGGTTGAATTGACTATTTCAGTGTGGCACCACATTAATACGTGATCCGAACGAGAAAAGAACCCAGGATCTGGCCACCAAGTATGCGAGAAAATCGAAAGTATGAGGCAGGTGATTGCAAATACTAGACGTAACCCAGACCTAACCGGTGTTATCCCCTAAAATATTGATCGAAACCAGGTTTAAATGACTGTTCCAGTGTGGTACCACATTACTACGTGATCCAAATCAGAAAAAGCCCAGGATCTGGCCAACAAGTATGCGAAAAATGCGAAAGTATGAGCTAGATGATGGCAAATACCAGACCTAACCCAGTCATAACCTGCGTTATCCTCTTATATATTAATCGGAACCAGGTTTAGTTGACAGTGTCCGTGTGGTACCACATTAATACGTTATCCAAACCAGAAAAATCCAAGGATCTGTTCAACAAGTATAAGAAATATACAAAAGTATGACCCTGATGCGGGCAAATCCTGGACCTAACCCAGACCTAACATGCGTTATCCTCTAAAATATTGATCGAGACCAGGTGTAATTCACTGTTTCAGTGTGGTAGTACATTACTGTGTGATCCGATCCAGAAAAAGCAAAGGTTCTGGCTAACAAGTATGAGAAATATGCGAAAGTGTTAGCCTGATGAGGGCAAATCCTGGACCTAACCCAGACCTAACATGCGTTATCCTGTAAAATATTGATCGAGACCAGGTTTACTCGACCGTTTCAGTGTGGTACCATATTACTATGTGATCCAAACCAGAAATAGCCCAGGATCAGGCCAACAAGTATGAGAAATATGCGAAAGTATGAGTCTCATGGGGGCAAATCCCAGACCTAACATGCGTTATCCATTAAAATATTGACCGAGACTAGGTTTAATTAACTGTTTCAGTGTGGTACCACATTACAACGTGATTCAAACCAGAAACAACCTAGGATCTGTTCAACAAGTATGTGAAAAATGCGACGGCACGAGCCTGATGATGGCAGATCCCAGACCTAACCCAGACCTAACCGGTGTTATCTCCTAAAATATTGATCGTAACCAGGTTTAGTTGACTGTTTCAGTGTGGTACCACATTACTACGTGGGCCAAGCCAGAAAAACGCCAGGATCTGGCCAACAAGTATGCGAAAAATGCGAAAGTACGAGCCAGATGAGGGCAAATACCAGACATAACCCAGACATAACCGGCGTTATCCTCCAAAATATTAATCGCAACCAGGTTTAATTAACTGTTTCGGTGTGGTACCGCATTACTACGTGATCCAAACCAGAAAAAGCCCAGGATCTGGCCAACAAGTATGCGAAAAAAGCGAAGGTACGAGCCAGATGAGAGCAAATCCCAGACATAACCCAAACATAACCGGTGTAATCCTCTAAAATATTAATCGGAGCCGGGTTTAATTGACTGTTTCAGTGTGGTACCACATTATTACATGATTCAAATCAGAAAAAGCCCAGGACCCTGCCAACAAGTATGCCAAAAATGCGAAAGTATGAGGCAGATGATTGCAAATACCAGACCTAACCCAGACATAACGGGCGTTATCCTCTAAAATATTAATCGGAATCAGATTTAGTTGACTATTACAGAGTGGTACCACAGTACTACGTGATCCAAACCAGATATAGCCCAGGATCTTGCCATGAGTTATGCGAAAAAAGCGAAGGTACGAGCCAGATGAGAGCAAATCCCAGACATAACCCAAACATAACCGGTGTAATCCTCTAAAATATTAATCGGAGCCGGGTTTAATTGACTGTTTCAGTGTGGTACCACATTATTACGTGATTCAAATCAGAAAAAGCCCAGGACCTGGCCGACAAGTATGCCAAAAATTCAAAAGTACGAGCCTGATGAGGGCAAATCCGAGACCTAACCCAGTCATAACCTGCGTTATCCTCTTATATATTAATCGGAACCAGGTTTAGTTGACAGTGTCCGTGTGGTACCACATTAATACGTGATCCAAACCAGAAAAATCCAAGGATCTGGCTAACAAGTATGAGAAATATGCGAAAGTGTTAGCCTGATGAGGGCAAATCCTGGCCCTAGCCCAGACCTAACATGCGTTATCCTGTAAAATATTGATCGAGACCAGGTATACTCGACCGTTTCAGTGTGGTACCATATTACTACGTGATCCAAACCAGAAATAGCCCAGGATCAGCCCAACAAGTATGAGAAATATGCGAAGGTATGAGTCTCATGGGGGCAAATCCCAGACCTAACATGCGTTATCCGTTAAAATATTTATCGGAACCAGGGTTAGTTGACTGTTTCAGTGTGGCGCCACTTTACTACGTGATCCAAACCAGAAAAAGCCCAGGATTTGGCCATTCAAGTATGCTAAAAGTGCGAAAGTATGAGCAAGATGATGGCAAATACCAGAACTAACCCACACATAACCGGCGTTATCCCCTAAAATATTTATCGGAACCAGGATTAGTTGACTGTTTCAGTGTGGCAGCACGTTACTGCGTGATTCAAATCAGAAAAAGCCCAGGATCTGGCCAACAAGTATGCCAAAAATGCGGAAGTATCAGGAAAATGATTGCAAATACCAGACGTAACCCAGACCTAACCGGTGTTATCCTCTAAAATATTGATCCAAGCCAGGTTTAATGCACTGTGTCAGTGTGGTACCACATTAATACGTTATCCAAACCAGAAAAATCCAAGGATCTGGCCAACAAGTATAAGAAATATGCGTTAGTATGGGTCTGATCAGAGCAAATCCCAGGCCTAACCTAGACCTAACATGCGTTATCATCTAAAATATTGATCGAAACCGGGTTTAATCGACTGTTTCAGTGTGGTACCGCATTACTACCTGATCCAAACCAGAAAAAACCCAGGATCTGTTCAACAAGTATGTGAAGAATGCGAAAGTATGTGTCTGATGAGGGCAAATCCCAGGCCGAACCTAGACCTAACCGGTGTTGTCCCCTAAAATATTCATCGAAACCAGGTTTAAATGACTATTTCAGTGTGGTACCACATTACTACATGATCTAAACCAGAAAAAACCCTGGATCTGGTCAACAACTATGCGAAAAATGCGAAAGTATGAGCCAGATGATTGCAAATACCAGACCCAACCTAGAACTAACCGGTGTTATCCTCTAAAATATTAATCGGAACCGGGTTTATTTGACTGTTTCAGTGTGGTACCACATTATTACGTGCTCCAAATCAGAAAATAACCCAGGATGTGGCCAACAACTATGCGCAAAATGCGAAAGTATGAGCTAGATGATGGGAAATACCAGACCTAACCCAGATATAACCGGCGTCATCCTCTAAAATATTAATCGGAACCAGGATTAATTGCCTTTTTCAATGTCGTGCCACATTACTACGTGGTCCAAATCAGAAAAAGTCCAGGACCTGGACAACAAGTATGCCTGAAATTCGAAAGTACGAGTCAGATGAGGGCAAATCCGAGACCTAACCCAGACTTAACTGGTGTTATCCTCTAAAATATTCACCGAATCCAGGTTGAATTGACTATTTCAGTGTGGCACTACATTAATACGTGATTCAAATCAGAAAAAGCCCAGGATCAGGCCAACAAGTATGTGAAGAATGCGTAGGTATGAGCTTGATGTGGGCAAATCCTGGACCTAACCCAGACCTAACATGCGTTATCCTGTAAAATGTTGATCGTGACCAGGTTTAATCGACTGTTTCAGTGTGGTACCACATTACAACGTGATTCAAACCAGAAAAAACCCAGAATCTGTTCAAGAAGTATGTGAAAAATGCGAAGGTATGAGCCTGATGAGGGCAAATCCTGGATCTAACCCAGACCTAACATGCGTTATCCTCTAAAATGTTGATCGTGACCAGGTTTAATCGACTGTTTCAGTGTGGTACCACATTACTACCTGATCCAAACCAGGAAAAACCCAGGATCTGTTCAACAAGTATGTGAAGAATGCGAACGTACGAGCCAGATGAGTGCAAATCCCCGACCTAACCCAGACCTAACCGGTGTTATCTCCTAAAATATTGCTCGTAACCAGGTTTTGTTGACAGTTTCAGTGCGGTACCACATTAATACGTTACCCAAACCAGAAAATAACCCTGGATCTGGCCAACAACTATGCGAAAAATGTGAAAGTATGAGTCAGATGATTGCAAATACCAGACCTTACCCAGCCATATCCGGCGTTATCCTCTAAAATATTGATCGAAGCCAGGTTTAATGAACTTTTTCAATGTGGTACCACATTACTACGTAATCCAAATCAGAAAAAGCCCAGGACCTGGCCAACAAGTATGCCAAAAATTCGAAAGTACGAGCCAGATGAGGGCAAATCCGAGACCTAACCCAGACTTAACTGGTGTTATCCTCTAAAATATTCACCGAATCCAGGTTGAATTGACTATTTCAGTGTGGCACCACATTAATACGTGATCCGAACGAGAAAAGAACCCAGGATCTGGCCACCAAGTATGCGAGAAAATCGAAAGTATGGGGCAGATGATTGCAAATACTAGACGTAACCCAGACCTAACCGGTGTTGTCCCCTAAAATATTGATCGAAACCAGGTTTAAATGACTGTTTCAGTGTGGTACCACATTACTACGTGATCCAAATCAGAAAAAGCCCAGGATCTGGCCAACAAGTATGCGAAAAATGCGAAAGTATGAGCTAGGTGATAGCAAATACCAGACCTAACCCAGTCATAACCTGCGTTATCCTCTTATATATTAATCGGAACCAGGTTTAGTTGACAGTGTCCGTGTGGTACCACATTAATACGTTATCCAAACCAGAAAAATCCAAGCATCTGTTCAACAAGTATAAGAAATATACAAAAGTATGAGCCTGATGCGGGCAAATCCTGGACCTAACCCAGACCTAACCGGTGTTGTCCACTAAAATATTGATCGAAACCAGGTTAAAATGACTGTATCAGTGTGGTACCACATTACTACGTGATCCAAACCAGAAAAATCCAAGGATCTGGCTAACAAGTATGTGAAATATGCGAAAGTGTTAGCCTGATGAGGGCAAATCCTGGACCTAACCCAGACCTAACATGCGTTATCCTGTAAAATATTGATCGAGACCAGGTTTACTCGACCGTTTCAGTGTGGTACCATATTACTACGTGATCCAAACCAGAAATAGCCCTGGATCAGCCCAACAAGTATGAGAAATATGCGAAAGTATGAGTCTCATGGGGGCAAATCCCAGACCTAACATGCGTTATCCGTTAAAATATTGACCGAGACTAGGTTTAATTGACTGTTTCAGTGTGGTACCACATTACAACGTGATTCAAACCAGAAACAACCTAGGATCTGTTCAACAAGTATGTGAAAAATGCGACGGTATGAGCCTGATGATGGCAGATCCCAGACCTAACCCAGACCTAACCGGTGTTATCTCCTAAAATATTGATCGTAACCAGGTTTAGTTGACTGTTTCAGTGTGGCGCCACTTTACTACGTGATCCAAACCAGAAAAAGCCCAGGATTTGGCCATTCAAGTATGCTAAAAGTGCGAAAGTATGAGCAAGATGATGGCAAATACCAGAACTAACCCAGACATAACCGGCGTTATCCCCTAAAATATTAATCGGAACCAGGATTAGTTGACTGTTTCAGTGTGGCAGCACGTTACTGCGTGATTCAAATCAGAAAAAGCCCAGGATCTGGCCAACAAGTATGCCAAAAATGCGGAAGTATCAGGAAAATGATTGCAAATACTAGACGTAACCCAGACCTAACCGGTGTTATCCTCTAAAATATTGATCCAAGCCAGGTTTAATGCACTGTGTCAGTGTGGTACCACATTAATACGTTATCCAAACCAGAAAAATCCAAGGATCTGGCCAACAAGTATAAGAAATATGCGTTAGTATGGGTCTGATCAGAGCAAATCCCAGGCCTAACCTAGACCTAACTTGCGTTATCATCTAAAATATTGATCGAAACCAGGTTTAATCGACTGTTTCAGTGTGGTACCGCATTACTACCTGATCCATACCAGAAAAACCCAGGATCTGTTCAACACGTATGTGAAGAATGCGAAAGTATGTGTCTGATTAGGGCAAATCCCAGGCCTAACCTAGACCTAACATGTGTTATCCTCTAAAACATTGATCGAAATCAAGTTTCATGGACTGTTTCAGTGTGATACCACATTACTACGTGGTTCAAACCAGAAAAAAACCCAGGATCTGTTCAAAAAGTATGTGAAAAATGCGAAGCTATGAGCCTGATAAGGGCAGATCCCAGACCTATCCCAGACCTAACTTGCGTTATCCTATAAAATATTGATCGAGACCAGGATTAATCGACAGTTTCAGTGTGATACCACATTACTACGTGATTCAAACGAGAAAAAAACCCAGAATCTGTTCAACAAGTATGTGAAAAATGCGAAGCTATGAGCCTGATGAGGGCAAATCCTGGACCTAAACCAGACCTAACATGCGTTATCCTCTAAAATGTTGACCGTGACCAGGTTTAATCGACTGTTTCAGTTTGATACCACATTACAACGTGATTCAAACCAGAAAAGACCCAGGATCTGTTCAACAAGTATGTGAAGAATGCGAAGGTATGAGACTGATGAGAGCAAATTCCAGACCTAACCCAAACCTAACATGCGTTTTCCTCTGAAATATTGATCGAGACCAGGTTTAGTCGACTGTTTCAGTGTGGTACCACATTACTACGTGATCCAAACCAGAAAAAGCCCAGGATGAGGTCAACAAGTATGAGAAATGTGCGAAAGTATAAGCCTCATGAGGGCAAATCGCAGACCTAACCCAGACCTAACATGCGATATCCTTTAAAATATTGACCGAGACTAGGTTTGATTGACAGTTTCAGTGTGGTACCACATTACCGCGTGATCCAAACCAGAAAAAGCCCAGGATCTGGCCAACGGGTATGCGAAAAATGCGAAAGTATGAGCCAGATGAGGGCAAATTCTAGACCTAACCCAGACCTAACTTGCGTTATCCTATAAAATATTGATCGATACCAGGATTAATCGACTGTTTCTGTGTGGTACCACTTTACTACGTGATTCAAACCAGAAAAAACCCAGGATCTGTTCAACAAGTATGCGAAAAATGCGAAAGTATGAGCCAGCTGAGGGCAAATCCTCGACCTAACGCAGACCTAGCATGCGTTATCCTCGAAAATATTGGTCGTATCCAGGTTTAACTGACTGTTTCAGTGTGGTACCTCATGACTACGTGATCCAATCCAGAAAAAGCCCAGGATCTGGCCAACAAGTATGAGAAATATGCGAAAGTATGAGTCTGATGAGGGCAAATCACAGGCCTAACCCAGACCTAACATGCGTTAGCCTCTGAAATATTGATCGAGACCAGGTTTTGTCGACTGTTTCAGTGTGGTACCACATTACTACGTGATCCAAACCAGAAAAAGCCCAGGATGAGGTCAACAAGTATGAGAAATATGCGAAAGTATAAGCCTCATTTGGGCAAATCCCAGACCTAACCCAGACCTAACATGCGATATCCTTTAAAATATTGTAGGATCAGGGAAGTAATAAGAAATATACACGAAGCAAACGATACAAACAACACAAACTGTTTAATGAACACTGTTTACAACTTGAAATAACAACACACGGAACAAACCACACCAAACTCAACTATTCTGAATTAAACTAGAAAACTAACGTACAATATAACACGACTATTATTTTCGACATCCGTTCTCGTCTCGACCTTTTCCCGACTGTTTTTCGATATCGGCCCCTTTCTTAGATAGCCGCGCTTTTGCCCGTTGCGATGACAAAACGCCCATCTGTTTCGCGGCGAGCATCAGCCCGGTCGCACCGCATACCCGGGCATTTACCGGTGCACCCTGAAGTGCACCCTGCTTCTCCCCTTCCCACACTCGGCCATCCTGCTCTAGCATCTGTCCTCAGATGCTGCGTCTTCAGGATCGCTTTCTTCGCTGCTCATGTCGTGGTCCGCTTGAGCCCACGGCTTCATGTAGTCTGCTACAGTAGTTGTCTGTCTCGGCCCTTCTTGATCTCCAACCTTTTCGACCACATATCGATTATTTCGCAACGTTTTTATGATTCGATAGGGACCTAGATATTTCGCCGCCAATTTCATACCAGGTCCCGTTTGTGTTCGCTTGATCGCTACTAATTCGTTATCACGATAGGCCCGTGCTTCCTTCCTCTTTTTGTTGTACGTCTTCTGATTTTCCCTTTGAACCTTCGCGATATTTTCCCTGGCTTCCACTCTTTCCTCATCCCGTTTCTCCTCAAACGTAACCGCCCACTCCTGCTCCAACATTTCTCTAATTGATACATCGTCTCTTGATCGCATCCGTGTTCCAAAGAACAATTGAAACGGCGTTGTATTTATGCTTCGGTGATGTGTTGCGTTGATATATTTCTGCACCGCTTCTAAATATTTGTACCATTCCTCCGGCTTAGGCGCGGCTAGTTTTGTCAGTTGTGGGATGAGTGTTTTATTGACCCGCTCCACTTGTCCGTTGCCTCGTGGGACTCCAGTCGTGATAAGCAGATGCTCAATCTTCTCCCTCGCACAATACTCCTTAAACTCTCCAGAGGTGAATGCAGTACCTCTGTCGGAGATAATACGCCGCGGATTCCCAAACGTGATTGCCTGTTTTTCAAGATGTCGCACGACCTCGCTGGTGCTTGTTGTTTTCGTCGTATAGAGCCAGACAAACTTGGTGAACGCATCAACAACGACCAGGATGTGACGATAGCTTTTTTTCGTTGATGCCAGAGGTCCTAGGTGATCGACATGGAATGTGTCAAGTGGAGTCTCGCCCTTATTAATTGGTGTAAGGAAACCATCCTGTTTCCCTGTCTTCCTTTCTGCCAATATACAGTCAACACAATTTCTTATTGCTTTTTCGATCCTGGGTCTCATGTCCTGGAACCAGTAGTCTCTCTTCAACGCTGCTTCTGTCTTAGCCACCGAGAAATGTCCTTTCTCATGCATTCGCCGGTTGAATTGTAGCTGTAAGCTCCTAGGAAGGACTACCCGAATGTCATCATCTACTACCTTAAAAAGCACCCCACCTCTTACCAGATACCCGTCTATCTTTCCTTCCTCAGCCAACTCCAAAATTCTCCGCACCTTCTCGTCCTCTTGCTGCGCTCTCCGTATCCTCTCCGTCATGCTCCTCTCGTCCTCGCTAATGATCAAGCAAGTTGGCAAAGGGTGCCTGCTCAGTGCATCGACATGCGCCATTCGGTTGCCGGACCGATGCTCGATAACGTAGTCAAACTCTTCCAATGATAACGCCCATCGCGCCACACGCATACACAAATCACGCTTGCTCATTGTCAACGAAAACGCTTTACAGTCCGTTACAATTTTAAAACGAATCCCTAACAGATAAACCCGGAACTTTTTGAGCGACCGCACAACCGCAAGGACTTCTAGCTCATAACTTGCGTATTTTGCCTCCGCCTGTGTTGTTTTCCCGCTCGCAAAATGCACCGGATGCATTTCCCCGTCGTCGTCGCTACGCTGTAATAACACTGCCCCGAAACCGAACATCGACGCATCGGTATGCAATTCGGTTTGCGCTCCTGCTTTATACAATTTGAGTACGGGCTGTCTACATAAACTGGCCTTTAGCCTCTCGAATGCTTCTGTCTCTTCGGTACTGAATTTAAATTTTACATGCATCCGCAACAAGTTCGTCAACGGCCTTGCGATTAGTGAATATCCCTGTATAAATTTGCGAAAGTACCCGGTTAAACCTAGAAAACTTTGCACTTGTTTGACATTTGTCGGCTTCGGGAATCTCAGAACGGCGTCTGATTTACTTTCAGACGGGCGGACACTGCCATTTTCAATAACGTGACCGAGAAATTCGACTTTCGTTTGTAATATTCTACATTTTTTCCAATTAATTTCCAATCCGGCGTTCCCCGCCACCGTTAACACCGTTTCGAGATTCCGAATTCCGCTTATAACATCTCCCGACGGTACAATCAAATCGTCCACGTACACTAATACAATTCCTCTGTTGATAAGTTCTCTAAAGATCGCGTGAATAAACTTCATAAAGACAGCGGGTGAGTTACATAACCCGAAAGGTACACGCAGAAATTCATATTGTCCGTCAGGTACGATGAACGATGTAAATTTTCGACTATTTTCGCCTACCGCCACATGAAAAAAACCGTTTCTTAGATCGAGCGTGCTGTACACTTTAGCGCCCTGCAATGCATCCAATTGGTCCTCCACAAGCGGTAAAGGATACCGATCTTTCACAATTTTTTCATTTATTCTCCGGTAGTCAACACACAGGCGCGCCGAGCCGTCCTTTTTTTCACTACGACGATAGGGCTTGCATACTCAGAGAGCGATGGCCGTATGACACCGTCCTGCAACCACTCGCTAATCTGCACATTGACCTTCTCTCTCTCTATTGGAGCTAAACGCCGTGCTCTCTGATAAACAGGCTCATCGTCTTTCAATATCAGATGCATTTTTACGTCCGACTCACATGTTCTTTTGGGGACGTAACCGTCGATCATTGCCTGGACCTTTCGCCTGATCGCGTCATCCTTGAGATGCGACAAATCTACATCAGACCCATTCTCGTCGCATTCAATATGGAATATTTCCGGCACACTCTCGCAATCAACAGGGTCCTGCTTCGCTTTCCCGATTGTGACGACGCCTTGCCTTACTGTAAGATTCACCGAATTTAAAAAGTCCGTCCCTATAAGCAAATCGTATTTTAACAATGAGTCCGATACTACATTCACCCCAACCGAGTAAGGGTTGCCGTCGACATAGAGATTCGCTATGAATTTGCCTAACGTCCTATTTACATCCGCTCCGACACCACGAAACACTATTTCGCCCGCTTCCAACCGTGGTGCCCCCATTTTAATGTAACACTCCGCTCGCATGAGTGTTATATCGCTACCCGTATCAATAAGCGCTATTACATCCAAATCATTCAATCTTACCGCCTTGTATGTTTTTTCTACCGGGGTCTGCTCCACCAGGTTGGCGGTTCTGTTTGCTTCACCATTACGCTTCGGGCATGCTGTGGAAATGTGCCCGTAAACCCCGCAACTGTAGCACCTCATACCTCGGTCTTTGGTTGGACACATTCTACTGAGATGACCCGTCGCTCCGCAGTTGTAACACCTTATAGCATCTTCCCTGGGTGCCCCTGCATTGTCCTGCTGAATCCTCTCCTGACGTGCTGCTACTGGTGGCTTAGGCTGAGTCCCTCTGATGTTGCCTCCGTACACAACCGTCGGCAGTACTAATCGTTCGAATGCTCGTAATAACGCTTTCGGCGTACTGAAACAGTGCATCCTTGCCTGGTTTCGTAATATCTGGTCCGGTATTCCTTCCACTAGATAATCGACCAGCTCTATCTGGTTTTCAATCGGGATGCGATTTGCCTTTATAACCTTGTCGTGGTAATAATTCTCGAAGGGTTCACCCCGTTTCCAGGTGCGCTCTTGGAACCGTTGACGCGCAACAATAGTGCTGGGTCTGTGGTGGAACATGTTCTCGAATTCCACCAATAAGGCATCAACGCTCATCTCGATGAACCGAGGATGAGAGTGCATCCATTCACGGGCCTTCCCTTGAAGTCTCATTCCCATCAGAATTTTTGTCTCGTCGTGGTTCAGACGGTAGGTCGCTTGCAGTACCCGTACCTGTTTTGACCAGCTCGGAAAATCCTCCGACGTGCCGTCGAAGTAGCTAAGCAATTCAGCGATGGTCTTGACGCCTATTCGTGAAGTTTGCGGTGCGGGTTGCTCCGCTCCAGCTGGGCCCGATTGCCGCATACCTCGAGCTAGAGCTAGTTCGCGTCGTGTGAGTTCCAGCTCTCTCTCTACCAGGGCCTTTTCCCGTCGGAGTAGGTCCATTTCCCGATGTTGCTGTACCATCTCCTCGGTCGCGGTCATGACCGGCACGCTCGTTTCTCCACGTGTGCCTTCCTCCTCCACCGAACCGGCCGAAAAAGCACTATTCCATTGCGACTTCGCCTCGTCTTCGTCAGCACCGATCCATAACCCTGCAGGGTCGAACTCATGCAGCCGCGCCAGCAGCTCGGCTTTTGTGCCGGTTGTACTTAAATTACGGCCTCTTAAAAGTTCCTTTAAGTCGGTCACCGTGTAATTGATCGTGTCCTTGCTTCTAGGCATTTTTTCCCTTTACCTGCCCGTGCACCGTCACTGACACCTCGCACACAATTTATATTGTCACCTCACTTCCTGATCCGTGCCGCTCTGTATCCCGGACGAGCCCCCAAATTTGTAGGATCAGGGAAGTAATAAGAAATATACACGAAGCAAACGATACAAACAACACAAACTGTTTAATGAACACTGTTTACAACTTGAAATAACAACACACGGAACAAACCACACCAAACTCAACTATTCTGAATTAAACTAGAAAACTAACGTACAATATAACACGACTATTATTTTCGACATCCGTTCTCGTCTCGACCTTTTCCCGACTGTTTTTCGATATCGGCCCCTTTCTTAGATAGCCGCGCTTTTGCCCGTTGCGATGACAAAACGCCCATCTGTTTCGCGGCGAGCATCAGCCCGGTCGCACCGCATACCCGGGCACCTACCGGTGCACCCTGAAGAGCACCCTGCTTCACCCCTTCCCACAATATTGACCGAGACTAGGTTTGATTGACAGTTTCAGTGTGGTACCACATTACTACGTGATCCAAACCAGAAAAAGCCCAGGATGAGGTCAACAAGTATGAGAAATATGCGAAAGTATAAGCCTCATGAGGGCAAATCCCAGACCTAACCCAGACCTAACTTGCGTTATCCTATAAAATATTGATCGAGACCAGGATTAATCGACTGTTTCAGTGTGGTACCACTTTACTACGTGATTCAAACCAGAAAAAACCCAGGATCTGTTCAACTAGTATGCGAAAAATGCGAAAGTTTGAGCCTCATGAGGGCAAATCCCAGACCTAACCCAGACCTAACATGCGATATCCTTTAAAATATTGACTGAGACTAGGTTTCATGGACTGTTTCAGTGTGGTACCACATTACCACGTGATTCAAACCAGACAAAACCCAGGATCTGGCTAACAAGTATGGGAAATATGGGAAAGTATGAGCCTGATGAGGGCAAATCCCACACCTAACCGAGTCCTAACCGGCGTGATCCTCTCAAATTTGATCGTGACCAGGTTTAATCGACTGTTTCAGTGTTGTACCACATTACTACGTGGTCCAAACCTGAAAAAGCCAGGGTTCTGTTCAACAAGTATGAGAAATATGCGAAAGTATGAGCCTGATGAGGGCAAATCCTAGGACTAACCCAGACCTAACATGCGCTATCCTCTAAAATATTGACCGACACTAGGCTTCATGGACTGTTTCGGTGTGGTACCACATTACCACCTGATCCAAACCCGAAAAAACCCAGGATCTGTCCAACAAGTATGTGAAGAATGCGAAAGTATAAGCCTCATGAGGGCAAATCCCAGACCTAACCCAGACCTAACATGCGATATCCTTTAAAATATTGACTGAGACTAGGTTTCATGGACTGTTTCAGCGTGGTACCACATTACCACGTGATTCAAACCAGAAAAAACCCAGGATCTGTACGACAAGTATGTGAAAAATGCGAAAGTATGAGTCTGATGAGGGCAAATCCTAGACCTAACCCAGACCTAACATGCGTTATCATCTAAAATATTGATCGAGACCAGGTTTAGTCGACTGTTTCAGTGTGGTACCACCTTACTACGTGATCCAAACCAGGAAAAGCCCAGGATGAGGTCAGCAAGTATGAGAAATATGCGAAAGTATAAGCCTCATGAGGGCAAATCCCAGACCTAACCCAGACCTAACATGCGTTACCCTCTGAAATACTGATCGAGACCAGGTTTAGTCGACTGTTGCAGTGTGGTACCACCTTACTACGTGATCCAAACCAGAAAAAGCCCAGGATGAGGTCAACAAGTATGAGAAATATGCGAAAGTATAAGCCTCATGAGGGCAAATCCCAGACCTAACCCAGACCTAACATGCGATATCCTTTAAAATATTGACTGAGACTAGGTTTCATGGACTGTTTCAGCGTGGTACCACATTACCACGTGATTCAAACCAGAAAAAACCCAGGATCTGTACGACAAGTATGTGAAAAATGCGAAAGTATGAGTCTGATGAGGGCAAATCCTAGACCTAACCCAGACCTAACATGCGTTATCATCTAAAATATTGATCGAGACCAGGTTTCATCGACTGTTTCAGTGTGGTACCACATTACTACGTGATCGAAACCAGAAAAAGCCAGGGTTCTGTTCAACAAGTATGAGAAATATGCGAAAGTATGAGCCTGATGAGGGCAAATCCTAGACCTAAACCAGACCTAACATGCGTTATCATCTAAAATATTGATCGAAACCAGGTGTAATCGACTGTTTCCGTGTGGCACCACATTACTACGTGATCCAAACCAGAAAAGGCCCAGAATCTGGCTGTCAAGTATGAGAAATATGCGAAAGTATAAGCCTCATGAGGGCAAATCCCAGACCTAACCCAGACCTAACATGCGATATCCTTTAAAATATTGACTGAGACTAGGTTTCATGGACTGTTTCAGCGTGGTACCACATTACCACGTGATTCAAACCAGAAAAAACCCAGGATCTGTACGACAAGTATGTGAAAAATGCGAAAGTATGAGTCTGATGAGGGCAAATCCTAGACCTAACCCAGACCTAACATGCGTTATCATCTAAAATATTGATCGAGACCAGGTTTCATCGACTGTTTCAGTGTGGTACCACATTACTACGTGATCGAAACCAGAAAAAGCCAGGGTTCTGTTCAACAAGTATGAGAAATATGCGAAAGTATGAGCCTGATGAGGGCAAATCCCAGACCTAACCCAGACCTATCATGCGATATCCTTTAAAATATTGACCGAGACTTGGTTTGATTGACTGTTTCAGTGTGGTACCACATTACCACGTGATCCAAACCAGAATAGACCCAGTATCTGTTCAACTAGTCAGTGAAGAATGCGATGGTATGAGACTGATGAGAGCAAATTCCAGACCTAACCCAGACCTAACATGCGTTATCCTCTGAAATATTGATCGAGACCAGGTTTAGTCGACTGTTTCAGTGTGGTACCACATTACTACGTGATCCAAACCAGAAAAAGCCCAGGATGAGGTCAACAAGTATGAGAAATATGCGAAAGTATAAGCCTCATGAGGGCAAATCCCAGACCTAACCCAGACCTAACATGCGATATCCTTTAAAATATTGACCGAGACTTGGTTTGATTGACTGTTACAGTGTGGTACCACATTACCACGTGATCCAAACCAGAGAAAGCCCAGGATCTGGCCAACGAGTATGCGAAAAATGCTAAAGTATGAGCCAGATGAGGGCAAATCCTAGACTTAACCCAGACCTAACTTGCGTTATCCTATAAAATATTGATCGAGACCAGGATTAATCGACTGTTTCAGTGTGGTACCACATAACTGCGTGATCCAATCCAGAAAAAGCCCTGGATCTGGCCAACAAGTATGAGAAATATGCGAAAGTATGAGCCAGATGAGGGCAAATCCTAGACCTAACACAGGCCTAACATGCGTTATCATCTAAAATATTGATCGAAACCAGGTGTAATCGACTGTTTCCGTGTGGCACCACATTACTACGTGATCCAAACCATAAAAAGCCCAGAATCTGGCTGTCAAGTATGAGAAATATGCGGAATCACGAGCCTGATGAGAGCAAATCCCAGACCTAACCCAGACCTAACATGCGCTATCCTCTAAAATATTGACCGACACTAGGTTTCATGGACTGTTTCAGTGTGGTACCGCATTACCACGTGATCCAAAACAGGAAAAGCCGAGGATCAGGCCAACATGTATGAGAAATATGCGAAAGTATGAGCCTCATGAGGGCAAATCCCAGGCCCAACCTAGACCTAACAAGCGTTATCTTCTAAAATATTGATCGAAACCAGGTTTCATGGACTGTTTCAGTGAGATATCACATTACTACGTGATTCAAACCAGAAAAAACCCAGGATCTGTTCAACAAGTATGTGAAGAATGCGAAGGTATGAGACTGATGAGAGCAAATTCCAGACCTAACCCAGACTTAACATGCGATATCCTTTAAAATATTGACCGAGACTAGGTTTGATTGACTGTTTCAGTGTGGTACCACATTACCACGTGATCCAAACCAGAAAAAGCCCAGGATCTGGCCAACGAGTATGCGAAAAATGCGAAAGTATGAGCCAGATGAGGGCAAATTCTAGACCTAACCCAGACCTAACTTGCGTTATCCTATAAAATATTGATCAAAACCAGGTTGAATGGAATGTTTCAGTTCGGTACCGCATTACTACGTGATCCAAACCAGAAAAAAACCGAGGATCTGTTCAACAAGTATGTGAAAAATGCGAAGGTATGAGCCTGATGGGGGCAGATCTCAGACCTATCCCAGACCTAACATGCGTTATCCTCAAAAAAATTGCTCGGACGCAGGTATAATTGACTGTTTCTGTGTGGCACCACATTACTACGTGATCCAAACTAGAAAAAACCCAGGATCTGTTCAACAAGTATGTGAGAATGCGATAGTATGAGTCTGATGAGGGCAAATCCCAGGCCTAACCTAGACCTAACATGCGTTATCTTCTGAAATCATGATCGAAACCAGGTTTAATCGACTGATTCAGTGTGGTACCACATTACTACGTGATCCAATCCAGGAAATGAGACTGATGAGAGCAAATTCCAGACCTAACCCAGACCTAACATGCGTTATCCTCTAAAATATTGATCGAGGCCAGGTTTAGTCGCCCGTTTCAGTGTGGTACCACATTACCACGTGTCCAAACCAGAAAAAGGCCAGGATCAGGCCAACAAGTATGAGAAATATGCGAAAGTAAGAGCCTGATGCGGGCAAATCCTGGACCTAACCCAGACCTAACATGCGTTATCCTCTAAAATATCGATCGAAACTAGGTTTAATGGTCTGTCTCAGTGTGGTACCACAATACCACGTGATCCAAACCAGAAAAAGCAAGGGATCTGGCTAACAAGTAAGAGAAATAAGCGAAAGTATGAGCCTGATGAGGGCAAATCCCAGACCTAACCTAGACCTAACATGTGTTATCCTGTAAAATATTGATCGGAACCAGGTTTTATGGTCTGTCTCAGTGTGGTACCACATTACCACGTGATCCAAACCAGAAAAAACCCAGGATCTGTTCAACAAGAATGTGAAGAATGCGAAAGTATGAGTCTGATAGGGGGAAATCCCAGCCCTAACCTAGACCTAACGTGCGTTATCCTCTAAAATATTGATCGAAATCAGGATTAATCGACTGTTTCAGTGTGGTACCGCATTACTACGTGATCCAAATCAGAAAAGCCCAGGATCTGTTCAACAAGTATGTGAAAAGTGCGAAAATATGACCCTGATGTGGGCAAATCCCAGGCCTAACCTATACCTAACATGCGTTATCCTCTAAAATATTGATCGAACCCAGGTCTAATGGACAGTTTCAGTGTGGTACCACATTACTACGTCATCCAAACCAGAAAAGCCCAGGATCAGGTCAACAAGTATGTGAAAAATGCGAAGGTATGAGCCTGATGTGGGCAGAGCCCAGACCTATCCCAGATCTAACTTGCGTTATCCTATAAAATGTTGATCGAGACCAGGTTTAATTGACTGTTTCAGTGTGGTACCACATTACTATGTGACCCAAACCAGAAAAAACCCAGGATCTGTTCAAGAAGTATGTGAAGAATGCGAAAGTATGAGACTGATGAGGGCAAAGCCCAGACCTATCCCAGACCTAACTTGCGTTATCCTATAAAATATCAATCGAAACCAGGCTTAGTCGACTGTTTCAGTGTGGTACCACATTACTACGTGATCCAATCCAGAAAACGCCTATGATCTGGCCACCAAGTATGAGAAATACGCGAAAGTTTGAGCCTCATGAGGGCAAATCCAAGGCATAACCTATATCTAACATGCGTTATCCTCTAAAATATTGATCGAAACCATGTTTAATCGACTGTTTCAGTATGGTACCACATTACCACGTGATCCAAACCAGAAAAAACCCAGGATCTGTTCAACATGTATGTGAAGAATGCGAAAGTATGAGCCTGATGGGAGCAAATCCCAGACCTATCACAGACCTAACTTGCGTTATACTCTAAAATATCAATCGAAACCAGGTCAAATTGACTGTTTCAGTGTGGTACCACATTACTATGTGATCCAAACCAGAAAAAACCCTCGATCAGGTCAACATGTATGTTAAAACTGCGAATGTATGACCATGATGAGGTCAGATTCCAGGCCTAACGCAGTTCTTGCATGCGTTATCCTCTAAAATATTGATCGAGACCAGGTTTGATCGAGTGTTTCATGGTGGTACCGCATTACTACGTGATCCAGAGAAGAAAAAGCTCAGGCTCTGGCGAACAAGTATGCGTAAAATTCGAATATATGAGCCAGATGAGGGCAAATCCCAGAACTAATCAAGACATAACATGCGTTATCCTCTTAAATATTGATCGAAACCAGGTTTAAAGGACTGTTTCAGTGTGGTACCACATTACCACGTGATCGAGACCAGAAAAAGCGAAGAATCTGGCTAAGAAGTAAGAGAAATATGCGAAAGTATGAGCCTGATGAGGGCACATCCTAGACCCAACTCAGACCTAACATGCGTTATCCTCTAAAATATGGATCGAAACTAGGTTTAATGGTCTGTCTCAGTGTGGTACCACATTACTATGTGATCCAAACCACAAAAAACCCTCGATCAGGTCAACATGTATGTTAAAACTGCGAATGTATGACCATGATGAGGTCAGATTCCAGACCTAACCTAGACCTAACATGTGTTATCCTGTAAAATATTGATCGAAACCAGGTTTAATGGTCTGTCGCAGTGTGGTACCACATTACCACGTGATCCAAACCAGAAAAAACCCAGGATCTGTTCAACAAGAATGTGAAGAATGCGAAAGTATGAGTCTGATGAGGGCAAATCCAAGGCCCAACCTAGTCCTAACATGCGTTATCCTCTAAAATATTGATCGAAACCAGGTTTAATTGACTGTTTCAGTGTGGTGCCACATTACTACGTGATCCAAACCAGAAAAAGCAAAGGATCTGGCTAACAAGTAAGAGAAACAAGAGAAAGTATGAGCCTGATGAGGGCAAATCCCAGACCTAACCTAGACCTAACATGTGTTATCCTGTAAAATATTGATCGAAACCAGGTTTAATGGTCTGTCTCAGTGTGGTACCACATTACCACGTGATCCAAACCAGAAAAAACCCAGGATCTGTTTGACAAGTATGTGAAAAATGCTAAAGTATGAGCCTGATGGGACCAAATCCCAGACCTATCACAGACCTAACTTGCGTTATACTCTAAAATATAAATCGAAACCAGGTCAAATTGACTGTTTCAGTGTGGTACCACATTACTATGTGATCCGAACCAGAAAAAACCCTCGATCAGGTCAACATGTAGGTTAAAACTGCGAATGTATGACCATGATGAGGTCAGATTCCAGGCCTAACGCAGTTCTTGCATGCGTTATCCTCTAAAATATTGATCGAGACCAGGTTTGATCGAGTGTTTCATGGTGGTACCGCATTACTACGTGATCCAGAGAAGAAAAAGCTCAGGCTCTGGCGAACAAGTATGCGGAAAATTCGAATATATGAGCCAGATGAGGACAAATCCCAGAACTAATCAAGACATAACATGCGTTATCGTCTAAAATATTGATCGAAATCAGGTTTAAGGGACTGTTTCAGTGTGGTACCACATTACCACGTGATCAATACCAGAAAAAAGCGAAGAATCTGGCTAAGAAGTAAGAGAAATATGCGAAAGTATGAGTCTGATGAGGGCACATCCTAGACCCAACTCAGACCTAACATGTGTTATCCTCTAAAATATTGACCAAACCATGTTTAATCGACTGTTTCAGTGTGGTACAACACTACTATGTGATCGAAACCAGAAAAACCCCAGGATCTGTTCAGGAAGTATGTGAAGAATACGAATTGTATGAGCCTGATGAGAGCAAATCCCAGACCTAACCTAGACCTAACATGCGTTATCCTCTAAAATATTGATCGAGACCAAGTTTAATCGACTGTTTCAGTGTGGCACCACATAACTGTGTGATCCAAACTAGAAAAAGCAAGGGATCTGGCTAAGAAGTAAGAGATATATGCGGAAGTATGAGCCTGATGAGGGCACATCCTAGACCCAACTCAGACCTAACATGCGTTATCCTCTAAAATATGGATCGAAACTAGGTTTAATCGTCTGTATCAGTGTGGTACCACATTACCACGTGATCCAAACCAGAAAAAACCCAGGATCTGTTGAACAAGTAAGTGAAGAACGCGAAAGTATGAGTCTGATGAAGGCAAACCCAAGGCCTAACCTAGACCTAACATGCGTTGTCCACTAAAATAATGATCGAAACCAGGTTTAATTGACTGTCTCAGTGTGGTGCCACATTATTACGTGGTGCAATCCAGTGAAAGACCAGGATCTGGCCAACAAGAATGAGAAATATGCGAAAGTATGAGCCTGATGAAAGCTAATCCCAGACCTAACTTTGACCTAACATGCGTTATCGTCCAAAATATTGATCAAAACCAGGTTTAATGGTCTGTTTCAATGTGGTACCACATTACCACGTGATCCAAACCAGAAAAAACCCAGGTTCTGTTCAACAAGAATGTGAAATATGCGAAAGTATGAGCCTGATGAGAGCAAATCCCACACCTAACCTAGACCTAACATGCGTTATCCTCTAAAATATTGATCGAGACCAGGTTTAATCGACTGTTTCAGTGTCGTACCGCATTACTCCGTTATCCAAACAAGAAAAACCTCAGGCTCTGGCGAACAAGTATGCAAAAAATTCGAATATATGAGCCAGATGATGGCAAATCCCAGACCTAATGCAGACCTAACATGCGATATCCTCTAAGACATTGTTCGAAACCAAGTTTAATTGATTGTATCAGTGTGGTATCACATTAGTGCGTGATCCAATGCCGAGGATACACAGAATCTGGCCATCGAGTATGAGATACATGCGAAAGTACGAGCCTGATGAGAGGAAATCCCAGACCTAACCTAGACCTAATATGCGTTACCCTGTAAAATATTGATCGAGACCAGGTTTAGACGACTATTTCAGGGTGGTACCACATTACTACGTGGTGCAGACCAGTGAAAACCCAGGATTTGGCCAACAAGAATGTGAAATATGCGAAAGTATGAGCCTGATGAGAGCAAATCCCAGACCTAACCTAGACCTAACATGTGTTATCCTCTAAAATATTGATCAAAATCAGGTTTAATGGTCTGCTTCAGTGTGGTACCACATTACTATGTGATCCCAACCGGAAAAAGAACATAATCTGGCCATCAAGTATGAGAAATATGCGAAGGTATGAGCCTGATGAGAGCAAATCTCAGACCTAACCTTGACCTAACATTCGTTATCGTCTAAAATGTTGGTCGCGGTCACGTTTAATCAAAAGTTTCAGTGTGGTGCCAGGTGGAGGGCAAATCCCAGACCTAACGCAGACCTAACTTGCGTTATCCTCTAAAATATTGATCGAAACCAGGTTTAATTGACTGTTTCAGTGTGGTACCACATTACAACGTGATCCAAACCAGAAAAAACCCTCGATCAGGTCAACATGTATGTTAAAACTGAGAAAGTATGACCCTGATGATGGCAAATCCCAGGCCTAACCTAGACCTAACATGCGTTATCATCTATAATATAGATCGAAACCTGGTTTAATCGACTGTTTCTGTGTGGTACCACATTACTATGAGATCCAAGCCAGAAAAAAACCAGGATCTGTTCGAGAAGTATGTGAAAAATGCGAAAGTATGAGCCTCATGAGGGCAAATCACAGACCTAACCCAGACCTTACATGCGTTATCCTGTAAAATATTTATCGAGACCAGGCTGAATTGACTGTTTCAGTGTGGTACCACATTACCACGTGATCCAAACCAGTGAAAGCCCTGGATATGGCCAACAAGAATGAGATATATGCGAAAGTATGAGCCTCATGAGGGCAAATCCCAGACCTATCCCAGACCTAACTTGCGTTATCCTCTAAAATATTGATCGAAACCAGGTTTAATTGACTGTTTCAGTGTGGTACCACATTTCTACGTGGTCCAAACCAGTGGAAGCCCAGGATCTGGCCAACAAGTATGAGAAATATGCGAAAGTATGAGCCTCATGAGGGCAAATCACAAACCTAACGCAGACCTATCTTGCGTTATGCTCTAAAATATTTATCGAGACCAGGTTGAATTGACTGTTTCAGTGTGGTACCACATTACAACGTGATCCAAACCAGTGAAAGCCAAGGATCTGGCCAACAAGAATGAGAAATATGCGAATGTATGAGCCTGATGAGAGCAAATCCCTGACCTAACCTTGACCTAACATGCGTTATCGTCTAAAATATTGGTCGAGGTCAGGTTTAATCAAAAGTTTCGGTGTGGTACCACACTACTATGTGATCCAAACCAGAAAAACCCAGGATCTGTTCAAGAAGTATGTGGAGAATGCGAAAGTATGAGACTGATGAGGGCAAATCCCAGACCTAATCCAGACCTAACATGCGTTATCCTCTAAAATATTGATCGAAACCAGGTTAAATTGACTGTTTCAGTGTGGTACCACATTTCTACGTGATCCAAACCAGAAAGAACCCTCGATCAGGTCAACATGTATGTTAAAACTGCGAAAGTATGACCCCGATGAGGGCAAATCCCAGACCTAACCTAGACCAAACATGCGCTATCCTCTAAAATGTTGATCGAAACTAGGTTTAATCGACTGTTTCAGTGTGGTACCACATTATTACGTGGTGCAAACCAGTGAAAACCCAGGATCTGGCCAACAAGAATAAGAAATATGCGAAAGTATGAGCCTGATGGGAGCAAATCCAACACCTAACCTAGACCTAACATGCGTTATCCACTAAAATATTGATCGAAACCAGGTTTAATGGACTGATTCAGTGTGGTACCACATAACTACGTGATCCAAACCAGAAAAAACCCAGGATCTGTTCAACAAGTATGTGAAAAATTCGAATATATGGGCCAGATGAGGGCAAATCACAAACCTAACGCAGACCTATCATGCGTTATGCTCTAAAATATTGATCGAAACCAAGTTTAATGGACTGTTTCAGTGTGGTACCACATTTCTACGTGATCCAAACCAGAAAAAACACAGGATCGGTTCAACAAGTATGTGGAGAATGCGAAGGTATGTGTCTGATGAGGGCAAATCCCAGGCCTAACCTAGACATAACATGCGTTATCCTCTAAACTAGTGATCGAAACCAGGTTTAATGGACTGTTTCAGTGTGGTACCACATTACTACGTGATCCAATCCAGAAAAAGCCCAGGATCTGGCCATCAAGTATGAGAAATATACGAATATACGAGCCTGATGAGAGCAAATCCCAGACCTATCCCAGACCTAACTTGCGTTGTCCTCTAAAATATTCATGGAAACCAGGTTTAATTGACTGTTTCAGTGTGGTACCACATTACTACGTGATCCAAACCAGAAAAAGCCCAGGGTCTAGCCAACAAGTATGAGAAATATGCGAAAGTATGAGCCTGATGAGGGAAAATCCTACACCTAACCCAGACCTAACATGAGTTATTCTCTAAAATATTCATCGAAACAAGGTTTAATGGACTGTTTCAGTGTGGTACCACATTACTACGTGATACAGCCCAGGAAAAGCCCAGGATCTGGCCATCAAGTATGAGAAATATACGAATACACGAGCCTGATGAGAGCAAATCCCGGACCTATCCCAGACCTAACTTGCGTTATCCTCTAAAATATTGATCGAAACCAGGTTTAATTTACTGCTTCAGTGTGGTACCACATTTCTACGAGATCCAATCCAGAAAAAGCCCAGGAACTAGCCATGAAGTATCAGAAATATGCGAAATTATGAGCCTGATTAGGGCAAATCCTACACCTAACCCAGACCTAACATACGTTATCCTCTAAAATATTTATCAAGACCAGGTTTAATCGACAGTTTCTGTGTGGTACCACGTTACTACGTCATCCAAACCAGTAAAAACCCAGGATCCGTTCAACAAGTATGTGAAGAATGCGAAAGTATGTGTCTGATGAGGGAAAATCCCAGACCTATCCCAGACATAACTTGCGTTATCCTCTAAAATATTGATCCAAACCAGGATTAATGGACTGTTTCAGTGCGGTACTACACTACTACGTAATCCAATCCGGAAAAAGCCCAGGATCTAGCCATCAAGTATGAGAAATATGCGAAAGTATGAGCCTGCTGAGGGCAAATCCGAGACCTAACCCAGACCTAACATGAGTTATTCACTAAAATATTCATCGAAACCAGGTTTAATGGACTTTTTCAGTGTGGTACCACATGACTACGTGATCCAAACTTGAAAAAGCACAGAATCTGGCCATCAAGTATGAGAAATATGCGAAAACGCGAGCCTGACGAGAGCAAATCCCAGACCTAACCAAGACCTAACATGCGTTATTCTCTAAAATATTGATCGAAACCAGGTTTAATGGACTGTTTCAGTATGGTACCACATTACTACGTGATCCAAACCAGAAAAAACCCAGGATCGGTTCAACAAGTATGTGGAGAATGCGAAGGTATGTGTCTGAGGAGGGCAAATCCCAGGCCTAACCTAGACATAACATGCGTTATCCTCGGAAATATTCATCGAAACCAGGTTTAATGTACTGTTTCAGTGTGGTACCACATTACTACTGGATCCAAACCAGAAAAAGCCCAGAATCTGGCCATCAAGTATGAGAAATATGCAAAAGTACGAGCCTGATGAGAGCAAATCCCAGACCTAACCAAGACCTAACATGCGTTATTCTCTAAAATATTGATGGGAACCTGGTTTAATTGACTGTTTCAGTGTGGGACCACATTACTACGTGATCCAATCCAGAAAAAGCCCAGGATCTAGCCATGAAGTATGAGAAATATGAGAAATTATGAGCCAGATTAGGGCAAATCCTAGACCTAACCCAGACCTAACATGCGTTATTCTCTAAAATATTGATCGAAACCAGCGTTAATGGACTGTTTCAGTGTGGTACCACATTACTACGTGATCCAAACCAGAAAAAACCCAGAATCTGTATAACAAGTATGTGAAAAACGCGAAACTACGACCACGATGGGGGCAAAACCCGGACCTACCCCAGACCTAACTAGCGTTATCCTCTAAAATACTGATCGAAACCAGGTTTAATTTACTGTTTCAGTGTGGTACCACATTACTACGAGATCCAATCCAGAAAAAGCCCAGGAACTAGCCATGAAGTATCAGAAGTATGCGAAATTATGAGCCTGATTAGGGCAAATCCGAGACCTAACCCAGACCTAACATGAGTTATTCTCTAAAATATTCATCGAAACAAGGTTTAATGGACAGTTTCAGTGTGGTACCACATTACTACGTGACACAGCCCAGAAAAAGCCCAGGATCTGGCCATCAAGTATGAGAAATATACGAATATACGAGCCTGATGTGACCAAATCCCAGACCTAACCCAGACCTAACATGCGTTATCCTCTAAAATATTTATCAAGTCCAGGTTTAATCGACTGTTTCAGTGCGGTACCACATTACTACGTTATCCAAACCAGAAAAAAACCCAGGATCTGTACAACAAGTATGTGAAGAATGCGAAAGTATGAGTCTGACGAGGGCAAATCCTAGATTTATCCCTGACATAACTTGCGTTATCATCTAAAATATTGATCGAAACCTGTCTTAATCGACTGTTTCTGTGTTGTACCACATTACTACGTGATCCATACCAGAATAAGCCAGGGATCTGTTCAGCAAGTATGTGAGAAACGCGAAAGTATGACCCTGATGAGGGCAAATCCCGGACCTACCCCAGACCTAACTTGCGTTATCCTCTAAAATATTGATCGAAACCAGGTTTAATTTACTGTTTCAGTGTGGTACCACATTACTACGAGATCCAATCCAGAAAAAGCCCAGGAACTAGCCATGAAGTATCAGAAATATGCGAAATTATGAGCCTGATTAGGGCAAATCCTACACCTATCCCAGACCTAACATGCGTTATCCTCTAAAATATTTATCAAGACCAGGTTTAATCGACTGTTTCAGTGTGGTACCACATTACTACGTGATCCAAACCAGAAAAAATCCCAGGATCTTTACAACAAGTATGTGAAGAATGCGAAAGTATGAGCCTGACGAGGGCATATCCCAGACCTATCCCAGACATAACTCGCGTTATCCTCTAAAATATTGATCGAAACCAGGTTTAATGGACTGTTTCAGTGTGGTACCACATTACTACGTGATACAGCCCAGAAAAAGCCCAGGATCTGGCCATCAAGTATGAGAAATATACGAATATACGAGCCTGATGAGAGCAAATCCCAGACCTAACCTAGACCTAACATGCGTTACCCTCAAAAATATTGATCGAAACCAGGTTTAATCGACTGTTTCAGTGTGGTACCACATTACTACGTGATCCAAACCAGCAAAATGCCAGGATCTTTACAACAAGTATGTGAAGAATGCGAAAGTATGAGCCTGACGAGGGCATATCCCAGACCTATCCCAGACATAACTTGCGTTATCCTCAAAAATATTGATCGAAACCAGGTTTAATGGACTGTTTCAGTGTGGTACCACATTACTACGTGATCCAATCCAGAAAAAGCCCAGGATCTAGCCATCAAGTATGAGAAATATGCGAAAGTATGAGCCCGCTGAGGGCAAATCCTGGACCTAACCCAGACCTAACATGCGTTATCCTCTAAAATACTTATCAAGACCAGGTTTAATTGAATGTTTCAGTGTGGTGCCACATTACTACGTGATCCAAACCAGAAAAAACCCAGGATCGGTTCAACAAGTATGTGAAGAATGCGAAAGTATGAGCCTGACGAGGGCAAATCCCAGACCTATCCCAGACATAACTTGCGTTATCCTCTAAAATATTGATCGAAACCAGGTTTAATGGACTGTTTCAGTGTGGTACCACATTACTACGTGATACAGCCCAGAAAAAGCCCAGGATCTGGCCATCAAGTATGAGAAATATACGAATATACGAGCCTGATGAGAGCAAATCCCAGACCTAACCTAGACCTAACATACGTTATTCTCTAAAATATTGTTCGGAACCAGGGTTAATGGACTGTTTCAGTGTGGTACCACATTACCACGTGATCCAAACCAGAAAAAACCCAGGATCTGTACGACAAGTATGTGAAAAATGCGAAAGTATGAGTCTGATGAGGGCAAATCCTAGACCTAACCCAGACCTAACATGCGTTATCATCTAAAATATTGATCGAGACCAGGTTTCATCGACTGTTTCAGTGTGGTACCACATTACTACGTGATCGAAACCAGAAAAAGCCAGGGTTCTGTTCAACAAGTATGAGAAATATGCGAAAGTATGAGCCTGATGAGGGCAAATCCCAGACCTAACCCAGACCTATCATGCGATATCCTTTAAAATATTGACCGAGACTTGGTTTGATTGACTGTTTCAGTGTGGTACCACATTACCACGTGATCCAAACCAGAATAGACCCAGGATCTGTTCAACTAGTCAGTGAAGAATGCGATGGTATGAGACTGATGAGAGCAAATTCCAGACCTAACCCAGACCTAACATGCGTTATCCTCTGAAATATTGATCGAGACCAGGTTTAGTCGACTGTTTCAGTGTGGTACCACATTACTACGTGATCCAAACCAGAAAAAGCCCAGGATGAGGTCAACAAGTATGAGAAATATGCGAAAGTATAAGCCTCATGAGGGCAAATCCCAGACCTAACCCAGACCTAACATGCGATATCCTTTAAAATATTGACCGAGACTTGGTTTGATTGACTGTTACAGTGTGGTACCACATTACCACGTGATCCAAACCAGAGAAAGCCCAGGATCTGGCCAACGAGTATGCGAAAAATGCTAAAGTATGAGCCAGATGAGGGCAAATCCTAGACTTAACCCAGACCTAACTTGCGTTATCCTATAAAATATTGATCGAGACCAGGATTAATCGACTGTTTCAGTGTGGTACCACATAACTGCGTGACCCAATCCAGAAAAAGCCCTGGATCTGGCCAACAAGTATGAGAAATATGCGAAAGTATGAGCCAGATGAGGGCAAATCCTAGACCTAACACAGGCCTAACATGCGTTATCATCTAAAATATTGATCGAAACCAGGTGTAATCGACTGTTTCCGTGTGGCACCACATTACTACGTGATCCAAACCATAAAAAGCCCAGAATCTGGCTGTCAAGTATGAGAAATATGCGGAATCACGAGCCTGATGAGAGCAAATCCCAGACCTAACCCAGACCTAACATGCGCTATCCTCTAAAATATTGACCGACACTAGGTTTCATGGACTGTTTCAGTGTGGTACCGCATTACCACGTGATCCAAAACAGGAAAAGCCCAGGATCAGGCCAACATGTATGAGAAATATGCGAAAGTATGAGCCTCATGAGGGCAAATCCCAGGCCCAACCTAGACCTAACAAGCGTTATCTTCTAAAATATTGATCGAAACCAGGTTTCATGGACTGTTTCAGTGAGATATCACATTACTACGTGATTCAAACCAGAAAAAACCCAGGATCTGTTCAACAAGTATGTGAAGAATGCGAAGGTATGAGACTGATGAGAGCAAATTCCAGACCTAACCCAGACTTAACATGCGATATCCTTTAAAATATTGACCGAGACTAGGTTTGATTGACTGTTTCAGTGTGGTACCACATTACCACGTGATCCAAACCAGAAAAAGCCCAGGATCTGGCCAACGAGTATGCGAAAAATGCGAAAGTATGAGCCAGATGAGGGCAAATTCTAGACCTAACCCAGACCTAACTTGCGTTATCCTATAAAATATTGATCAAAACCAGGTTGAATGGAATGTTTCAGTTCGGTACCGCATTACTACGTGATCCAAACCAGAAAAAAACCGAGGATCTGTTCAACAAGTATGTGAAAAATGCGAAGGTATGAGCCTGATGGGGGCAGATCTCAGACCTATCCCAGACCTAACATGCGTTATCCTCAAAAAAATTGCTCGGACGCAGGTATAATTGACTGTTTCTGTGTGGCACCACATTACTACGTGATCCAAACTAGAAAAAACCCAGGATCTGTTCAACAAGTATGTGAGAATGCGATAGTATGAGTCTGATGAGGGCAAATCCCAGGCCTAACCTAGACCTAACATGCGTTATCTTCTGAAATCATGATCGAAACCAGGTTTAATCGACTGATTCAGTGTGGTACCACATTACTACGTGATCCAATCCAGGAAATGAGACTGATGAGAGCAAATTCCAGACCTAACCCAGACCTAACATGCGTTATCCTCTAAAATATTGATCGAGGCCAGGTTTAGGCGCCCGTTTCAGTGTGGTACCACATTACCACGTGTCCAAACCAGAAAAAGGCCAGGATCAGGCCAACAAGTATGAGAAATATGCGAAAGTAAGAGCCTGATGCGGGCAAATCCTGGACCTAACCCAGACCTAACATGCGTTATCCTCTAAAATATGGATCGAAACTAGGTTTAATGGTCTGTCTCAGTGTGGTACCACAATACCACGTGATCCAAACCAGAAAAAGCAAGGGATCTGGCTAACAAGTAAGAGAAATAAGCGAAAGTATGAGCCTGATGAGGGCAAATCCCAGACCTAACCTAGACCTAACATGTGTTATCCTGTAAAATATTGATCGGAACCAGGTTTTATGGTCTGTCTCAGTGTGGTACCACATTACCACGTGATCCAAACCAGAAAAAACCCAGGATCTGTTCAACAAGAATGTGAAGAATGCGAAAGTATGAGTCTGATAGGGGGAAATCCCAGCCCTAACCTAGACCTAACGTGCGTTATCCTCTAAAATATTGATCGATTTCAGGATTAATCGACTGTTTCAGTGTGGTACCGCATTACTACGTGATCCAAATCAGAAAAGCCCAGGATCTGTTCAACAAGTATGTGAAAAGTGCGAAAATATGACCCTGATGTGGGCAAATCCCAGGCCTAACCTATACCTAACATGCGTTATCCTCTAAAATATTGATCGAACCCAGGTCTAATGGACAGTTTCAGTGTGGTACCACATTACTACGTCATCCAAACCAGAAAAGCCCAGGATCAGGTCAACAAGTATGTGAAAAATGCGAAGGTATGAGCCTGATGTGGGCAGAGCCCAGACCTATCCCAGATCTAACTTGCGTTATCCTATAAAATGTTGATCGAGACCAGGTTTAATTGACTGTTTCAGTGTGGTACCACATTACTATGTGACCCAAACCAGAAAAAACCCAGGATCTGTTCAAGAAGTATGTGAAGAATGCGAAAGTATGAGACTGATGAGGGCAAAGCCCAGACCTATCCCAGACCTAACTTGCGTTATCCTATAAAATATCAATCGAAACCAGGCTTAGTCGACTGTTTCAGTGTGGTACCACATTACTACGTGATCCAATCCAGAAAACGCCTATGATCTGGCCACCAAGTATGAGAAATACGCGAAAGTTTGAGCCTCATGAGGGCAAATCCAAGGCATAACCTATATCTAACATGCGTTATCCTCTAAAATATTGATCGAAACCATGTTTAATCGACTGTTTCAGTATGGTACCACATTACCACGTGATCCAAACCAGAAAAAACCCAGGATCTGTTCAACATGTATGTGAAGAATGCGAAAGTATGAGCCTGATGGGAGCAAATCCCAGACCTATCACAGACCTAACTTGCGTTATACTCTAAAATATCAATCGAAACCAGGTCAAATTGACTGTTTCAGTGTGGTACCACATTACTATGTGATCCAAACCAGAAAAAACCCTCGATCAGGTCAACATGTATGTTAAAACTGCGAATGTATGACCATGATGAGGTCAGATTCCAGGCCTAACGCAGTTCTTGCATGCGTTATCCTCTAAAATATTGATCGAGACCAGGTTTGATCGAGTGTTTCATGGTGGTACCGCATTACTACGTGATCCAGAGAAGAAAAAGCTCAGGCTCTGGCGAACAAGTATGCGTAAAATTCGAATATATGAGCCAGATGAGGGCAAATCCCAGAACTAATCAAGACATAACATGCGTTATCCTCTTAAATATTGATCGAAACCAGGTTTAAAGGACTGTTTCAGTGTGGTACCACATTACCACGTGATCGAGACCAGAAAAAGCGAAGAATCTGGCTAAGAAGTAAGAGAAATATGCGAAAGTATGAGCCTGATGAGGGCACATCCTAGACCCAACTCAGACCTAACATGCGTTATCCTCTAAAATATGGATCGAAACTAGGTTTAATGGTCTGTCTCAGTGTGGTACCACATTACTATGTGATCCAAACCACAAAAAACCCTCGATCAGGTCAACATGTATGTTAAAACTGCGAATGTATGACCATGATGAGGTCAGATTCCAGACCTAACCTAGACCTAACATGTGTTATCCTGTAAAATATTGATCGAAACCAGGTTTAATGGTCTGTCGCAGTGTGGTACCACATTACCACGTGATCCAAACCAGAAAAAACCCAGGATCTGTTCAACAAGAATGTGAAGAATGCGAAAGTATGAGTCTGATGAGGGCAAATCCAAGGCCCAACCTAGTCCTAACATGCGTTATCCTCTAAAATATTGATCGAAACCAGGTTTAATTGACTGTTTCAGTGTGGTACCACATTACTACGTGATCCAAACCAGAAAAAGCAAAGGATCTGGCTAACAAGTAAGAGAAACAAGAGAAAGTATGAGCCTGATGAGGGCAAATCCCAGACCTAACCTAGACCTAACATGTGTTATCCTGTAAAATATTGATCGAAACCAGGTTTAATGGTCTGTCTCAGTGTGGTACCACATTACCACGTGATCCAAACCAGAAAAAACCCAGGATCTGTTTGACACGTATGTGAAAAATGCTAAAGTATGAGCCTGATGGGACCAAATCCCAGACCTATCACAGACCTAACTTGCGTTATACTCTAAAATATAAATCGAAACCAGGTCAAATTGACTGTTTCAGTGTGGTACCACATTACTATGTGATCCGAACCAGAAAAAACCCTCGATCAGGTCAACATGTAGGTTAAAACTGCGAATGTATGACCATGATGAGGTCAGATTCCAGGCCTAACGCAGTTCTTGCATGCGTTATCCTCTAAAATATTGATCGAGACCAGGTTTGATCGAGTGTTTCATGGTGGTACCGCATTACTACGTGATCCAGAGAAGAAAAAGCTCAGGCTCTGGCGAACAAGTATGCGGAAAATTCGAATATATGAGCCAGATGGGGACAAATCCCAGAACTAATCAAGACATAACATGCGTTATCGTCTAAAATATTGATCGAAATCAGGTTTAAGGGACTGTTTCAGTGTGGTACCACATTACCACGTGATCAATACCAGAAAAAAGCGAAGAATCTGGCTAAGAAGTAAGAGAAATATGCGAAAGTATGAGTCTGATGAGGGCACATCCTAGACCCAACTCAGACCTAACATGTGTTATCCTCTAAAATATTGACCAAACCATGTTTAATCGACTGTTTCAGTGTGGTACAACACTACTATGTGATCGAAACCAGGAAAACCCCAGGATCTGTTCAGGAAGTATGTGAAGAATACGAATTGTATGAGCCTGATGAGAGCAAATCCCAGACCTAACCTAGACCTAACATGCGTTATCCTCTAAAATATTGATCGAGACCAAGTTTAATCGACTGTTTCAGTGTGGCACCACATAACTGTGTGATCCAAACTAGAAAAAGCAAGGGATCTGGCTAAGAAGTAAGAGATATATGCGGAAGTATGAGCCTGATGAGGGCACATCCTAGACCCAACTCAGACCTAACATGCGTTATCCTCTAAAATATGGATCGAAACTAGGTTTAATCGTCTGTATCAGTGTGGTACCACATTACCACGTGATCCAAACCAGAAAAAACCCAGGATCTGTTGAACAAGTAAGTGAAGAACGCGAAAGTATGAGTCTGATGAAGGCAAACCCAAGGCCTAACCTAGACCTAACATGCGTTGTCCACTAAAATAATGATCGAAACCAGGTTTAATTGACTGTCTCAGTGTGGTGCCACATTATTACGTGGTGCAATCCAGTGAAAGACCAGGATCTGGCCAACAAGAATGAGAAATATGCGAAAGTATGAGCCTGATGAAAGCTAATCCCAGACCTAACTTTGACCTAACATGCGTTATCGTCCAAAATATTGATCAAAACCTGGTTTAATGGTCTGTTTCAATGTGGTACCACATTACCACGTGATCCAAACCAGAAAAAACCCAGGTTCTGTTCAACAAGAATGTGAAATATGCGAAAGTATGAGCCTGATGAGAGCAAATCCCACACCTAACCTAGACCTAACATGCGTTATCCTCTAAAATATTGATCGAGACCAGGTTTAATCGACTGTTTCAGTGTCGTACCGCATTACTCCGTTATCCAAACAAGAAAAACCTCAGGCTCTGGCGAACAAGTATGCAAAAAATTCGAATATATGAGCCAGATGATGGCAAATCCCAGACCTAATGCAGACCTAACATGCGATATCCTCTAAGACATTGTTCGAAACCAAGTTTAATTGATTGTATCAGTGTGGTATCACATTAGTGCGTGATCCAATGCCGAGGATACCCAGAATCTGGCCATCGAGTATGAGATACATGCGAAAGTACGAGCCTGATGAGAGGAAATCCCAGACCTAACCTAGACCTAATATGCGTTACCCTGTAAAATATTGATCGAGACCAGGTTTAGACGACTATTTCAGGGTGGTACCACATTACTACGTGGTGCAGACCAGTGAAAACCCAGGATTTGGCCAACAAGAATGTGAAATATGCGAAAGTATGAGCCTGATGAGAGCAAATCCCAGACCTAACCTAGACCTAACATGTGTTATCCTCTAAAATATTGATCAAAATCAGGTTTAATGGTCTGCTTCAGTGTGGTACCACATTACTATGTGATCCCAACCGGAAAAAGAACATAATCTGGCCATCAAGTATGAGAAATATGCGAAGGTATGAGCCTGATGAGAGCAAATCTCAGACCTAACCTTGACCTAACATTCGTTATCGTCTAAAATGTTGGTCGCGGTCACGTTTAATCAAAAGTTTCAGTGTGGTGCCAGGTGGAGGGCAAATCCCAGACCTAACGCAGACCTAACTTGCGTTATCCTCTAAAATATTGATCGAAACCAGGTTTAATTGACTGTTTCAGTGTGGTACCACATTACAACGTGATCCAAACCAGAAAAAACCCTCGATCAGGTCAACATGTATGTTAAAACTGAGAAAGTATGACCCTGATGATGGCAAATCCCAGGCCTAACCTAGACCTAACATGCGTTATCATCTATAATATAGATCGAAACCTGGTTTAATCGACTGTTTCTGTGTGGTACCACATTACTATGAGATCCAAGCCAGAAAAAAACCAGGATCTGTTCGAGAAGTATGTGAAAAATGCGAAAGTATGAGCCTCATGAGGGCAAATCACAGACCTAACCCAGACCTTACATGCGTTATCCTGTAAAATATTTATCGAGACCAGGCTGAATTGACTGTTTCAGTGTGGTACCACATTACCACGTGATCCAAACCAGTGAAAGCCCTGGATATGGCCAACAAGAATGAGATATATGCGAAAGTATGAGCCTCATGAGGGCAAATCCCAGACCTATCCCAGACCTAACTTGCGTTATCCTCTAAAATATTGATCGAAACCAGGTTTAATTGACTGTTTCAGTGTGGTACCACATTTCTACGTGGTCCAAACCAGTGGAAGCCCAGGATCTGGCCAACAAGTATGAGAAATATGCGAAAGTATGAGCCTCATGAGGGCAAATCACAAACCTAACGCAGACCTATCTTGCGTTATGCTCTAAAATATTTATCGAGACCAGGTTGAATTGACTGTTTCAGTGTGGTACCACATTACAACGTGATCCAAACCAGTGAAAGCCAAGGATCTGGCCAACAAGAATGAGAAATATGCGAATGTATGAGCCTGATGAGAGCAAATCCCTGACCTAACCTTGACCTAACATGCGTTATCGTCTAAAATATTGGTCGAGGTCAGGTTTAATCAAAAGTTTCGGTGTGGTACCACACTACTATGTGATCCAAACCAGAAAAACCCAGGATCTGTTCAAGAAGTATGTGGAGAATGCGAAAGTATGAGACTGATGAGGGCAAATCCCAGACCTAATCCAGACCTAACATGCGTTATCCTCTAAAATATTGATCGAAACCAGGTTAAATTGACTGTTTCAGTGTGGTACCACATTTCTACGTGATCCAAACCAGAAAGAACCCTCGATCAGGTCAACATGTATGTTAAAACTGCGAAAGTATGACCCCGATGAGGGCAAATCCCAGACCTAACCTAGACCAAACATGCGCTATCCTCTAAAATGTTGATCGAAACTAGGTTTAATCGACTGTTTCAGTGTGGTACCACATTATTACGTGGTGCAAACCAGTGAAAACCCAGGATCTGGCCAACAAGAATAAGAAATATGCGAAAGTATGAGCCTGATGGGAGCAAATCCAACACCTAACCTAGACCTAACATGCGTTATCCACTAAAATATTGATCGAAACCAGGTTTAATGGACTGATTCAGTGTGGTACCACATAACTACGTGATCCAAACCAGAAAAAACCCAGGATCTGGCCATCAAGTATGAGAAATATACGAATATACGAGCCTGATGAGAGCAAATCCCAGACCTATCCCAGACCTAACTTGCGTTGTCCTCTAAAATATTCATGGAAACCAGGTTTAATTGACTGTTTCAGTGTGGTACCACATTACTACGTGATCCAAACCAGAAAAAGCCCAGGATCTAGCCAACAAGTATGAGAAATATGCGAAAGTATGAGCCTGATGAGGGAAAATCCTACACCTAACCCAGACCTAACATGAGTTATTCTCTAAAATATTCATCGAAACAAGGTTTAATGGACTGTTTCAGTGTGGTACCACATTACTACGTGATACAGCCCAGGAAAAGCCCAGGATCTGGCCATCAAGTATGAGAAATATACGAATACACGAGCCTGATGAGAGCAAATCCCGGACCTATCCCAGACCTAACTTGCGTTATCCTCTAAAATATTGATCGAAACCAGGTTTAATTTACTGCTTCAGTGTGGTACCACATTTCTACGAGATCCAATCCAGAAAAAGCCCAGGAACTAGCCATGAAGTATCAGAAATATGCGAAATTATGAGCCTGATTAGGGCAAATCCTACACCTAACCCAGACCTAACATACGTTATCCTCTAAAATATTTATCAAGACCAGGTTTAATCGACAGTTTCTGTGTGGTACCACGTTACTACGTCATCCAAACCAGTAAAAACCCAGGATCCGTTCAACAAGTATGTGAAGAATGCGAAAGTATGTGTCTGATGAGGGAAAATCCCAGACCTATCCCAGACATAACTTGCGTTATCCTCTAAAATATTGATCCAAACCAGGATTAATGGACTGTTTCAGTGCGGTACTACACTACTACGTAATCCAATCCGGAAAAAGCCCAGGATCTAGCCATCAAGTATGAGAAATATGCGAAAGTATGAGCCTGCTGAGGGCAAATCCGAGACCTAACCCAGACCTAACATGAGTTATTCACTAAAATATTCATCGAAACCAGGTTTAATGGACTTTTTCAGTGTGGTACCACATGACTACGTGATCCAAACTTGAAAAAGCACAGAATCTGGCCATCAAGTATGAGAAATATGCGAAAACGCGAGCCTGACGAGAGCAAATCCCAGACCTAACCAAGACCTAACATGCGTTATTCTCTAAAATATTGATCGAAACCAGGTTTAATGGACTGTTTCAGTATGGTACCACATTACTACGTGATCCAAACCAGAAAAAACCCAGGATCGGTTCAACAAGTATGTGGAGAATGCGAAGGTATGTGTCTGAGGAGGGCAAATCCCAGGCCTAACCTAGACATAACATGCGTTATCCTCGGAAATATTCATCGAAACCAGGTTTAATGTACTGTTTCAGTGTGGTACCACATTACTACTGGATCCAAACCAGAAAAAGCCCAGAATCTGGCCATCAAGTATGAGAAATATGCAAAAGTACGAGCCTGATGAGAGCAAATCCCAGACCTAACCAAGACCTAACATGCGTTATTCTCTAAAATATTGATGGGAACCTGGTTTAATTGACTGTTTCAGTGTGGGACCACATTACTACGTGATCCAATCCAGAAAAAGCCCAGGATCTAGCCATGAAGTATGAGAAATATGAGAAATTATGAGCCAGATTAGGGCAAATCCTAGACCTAACCCAGACCTAACATGCGTTATTCTCTAAAATATTGATCGAAACCAGCGTTAATGGACTGTTTCAGTGTGGTACCACATTACTACGTGATCCAAACCAGAAAAAACCCAGAATCTGTACAACAAGTATGTGAAAAACGCGAAACTACGACCACGATGGGGGCAAAACCCGGACCTACCCCAGACCTAACTAGCGTTAACCTCTAAAATATTGATCGAAACCAGGTTTAATTTACTGTTTCAGTGTGGTACCACATTACTACGAGATCCAATCCAGAAAAAGCCCAGGAACTAGCCATGAAGTATCAGAAGTATGCGAAATTATGAGCCTGATTAGGGCAAATCCGAGACCTAACCCAGACCTAACATGAGTTATTCTCTAAAATATTCATCGAAACAAGGTTTAATGGACAGTTTCAGTGTGGTACCACATTACTACGTGACACAGCCCAGAAAAAGCCCAGGATCTGGCCATCAAGTATGAGAAATATACGAATATACGAGCCTGATGTGACCAAATCCCAGACCTAACCCAGACCTAACATGCGTTATCCTCTAAAATATTTATCAAGTCCAGGTTTAATCGACTGTTTCAGTGCGGTACCACATTACTACGTTATCCAAACCAGAAAAAAACCCAGGATCTGTACAACAAGTATGTGAAGAATGCGAAAGTATGAGTCTGACGAGGGCAAATCCTAGATTTATCCCTGACATAACTTGCGTTATCATCTAAAATATTGATCGAAACCTGTCTTAATCGACTGTTTCTGTGTTGTACCACATTACTACGTGATCCATACCAGAATAAGCCAGGGATCTGTTCAGCAAGTATGTGAGAAACGCGAAAGTATGACCCTGATGAGGGCAAATCCCGGACCTACCCCAGACCTAACTTGCGTTATCCTCTAAAATATTGATCGAAACCAGGTTTAATTTACTGTTTCAGTGTGGTACCACATTACTACGAGATCCAATCCAGAAAAAGCCCAGGAACTAGCCATGAAGTATCAGAAATATGCGAAATTATGAGCCTGATTAGGGCAAATCCTACACCTATCCCAGACCTAACATGCGTTATCCTCTAAAATATTTATCAAGACCAGGTTTAATCGACTGTTTCAGTGTGGTACCACATTACTACGTGATCCAAACCAGAAAAAATCCCAGGATCTTTACAACAAGTATGTGAAGAATGCGAAAGTATGAGCCTGACGAGGGCATATCCCAGACCTATCCCAGACATAACTCGCGTTATCCTCTAAAATATTGATCGAAACCAGGTTTAATGGACTGTTTCAGTGTGGTACCACATTACTACGTGATACAGCCCAGAAAAAGCCCAGGATCTGGCCATCAAGTATGAGAAATATACGAATATACGAGCCTGATGAGAGCAAATCCCAGACCTAACCTAGACCTAACATGCGTTACCCTCAAAAATATTGATCGAAACCAGGTTTAATCGACTGTTTCAGTGTGGTACCACATTACTACGTGATCCAAACCAGAAAAAACCCAGGATCTGTTCAACAAGAATGTGAAGAATGCGAAAGTATGAGTCTGATGAGGGCAAATCCAAGGCCCAACCTAGTCCTAACATGCGTTATCCTCTAAAATATTGATCGAAACCAGGTTTAATTGACTGTTTCAGTGTGGTACCACATTACTACGTGATCCAAACCAGAAAAAGCAAAGGATCTGGCTAACAAGTAAGAGAAACAAGAGAAAGTATGAGCCTGATGAGGGCAAATCCCAGACCTAACCTAGACCTAACATGTGTTATCCTGTAAAATATTGATCGAAACCAGGTTTAATGGTCTGTCTCAGTGTGGTACCACATTACCACGTGATCCAAACCAGAAAAAACCCAGGATCTGTTTGACACGTATGTGAAAAATGCTAAAGTATGAGCCTGATGGGACCAAATCCCAGACCTATCACAGACCTAACTTGCGTTATACTCTAAAATATAAATCGAAACCAGGTCAAATTGACTGTTTCAGTGTGGTACCACATTACTATGTGATCCGAACCAGAAAAAACCCTCGATCAGGTCAACATGTAGGTTAAAACTGCGAATGTATGACCATGATGAGGTCAGATTCCAGGCCTAACGCAGTTCTTGCATGCGTTATCCTCTAAAATATTGATCGAGACCAGGTTTGATCGAGTGTTTCATGGTGGTACCGCATTACTACGTGATCCAGAGAAGAAAAAGCTCAGGCTCTGGCGAACAAGTATGCGGAAAATTCGAATATATGAGCCAGATGAGGACAAATCCCAGAACTAATCAAGACATAACATGCGTTATCGTCTAAAATATTGATCGAAATCAGGTTTAAGGGACTGTTTCAGTGTGGTACCACATTACCACGTGATCAATACCAGAAAAAAGCGAAGAATCTGGCTAAGAAGTAAGAGAAATATGCGAAAGTATGAGTCTGATGAGGGCACATCCTAGACCCAACTCAGACCTAACATGTGTTATCCTCTAAAATATTGACCAAACCATGTTTAATCGACTGTTTCAGTGTGGTACAACACTACTATGTGATCGAAACCAGGAAAACCCCAGGATCTGTTCAGGAAGTATGTGAAGAATACGAATTGTATGAGCCTGATGAGAGCAAATCCCAGACCTAACCTAGACCTAACATGCGTTATCCTCTAAAATATTGATCGAGACCAAGTTTAATCGACTGTTTCAGTGTGGCACCACATAACTGTGTGATCCAAACTAGAAAAAGCAAGGGATCTGGCTAAGAAGTAAGAGATATATGCGGAAGTATGAGCCTGATGAGGGCACATCCTAGACCCAACTCAGACCTAACATGCGTTATCCTCTAAAATATGGATCGAAACTAGGTTTAATCGTCTGTATCAGTGTGGTACCACATTACCACGTGATCCAAACCAGAAAAAACCCAGGATCTGTTGAACAAGTAAGTGAAGAACGCGAAAGTATGAGTCTGATGAAGGCAAACCCAAGGCCTAACCTAGACCTAACATGCGTTGTCCACTAAAATAATGATCGAAACCAGGTTTAATTGACTGTCTCAGTGTGGTGCCACATTATTACGTGGTGCAATCCAGTGAAAGACCAGGATCTGGCCAACAAGAATGAGAAATATGCGAAAGTATGAGCCTGATGAAAGCTAATCCCAGACCTAACTTTGACCTAACATGCGTTATCGTCCAAAATATTGATCAAAACCTGGTTTAATGGTCTGTTTCAATGTGGTACCACATTACCACGTGATCCAAACCAGAAAAAACCCAGGTTCTGTTCAACAAGAATGTGAAATATGCGAAAGTATGAGCCTGATGAGAGCAAATCCCACACCTAACCTAGACCTAACATGCGTTATCCTCTAAAATATTGATCGAGACCAGGTTTAATCGACTGTTTCAGTGTCGTACCGCATTACTCCGTTATCCAAACAAGAAAAACCTCAGGCTCTGGCGAACAAGTATGCAAAAAATTCGAATATATGAGCCAGATGATGGCAAATCCCAGACCTAATGCAGACCTAACATGCGATATCCTCTAAGACATTGTTCGAAACCAAGTTTAATTGATTGTATCAGTGTGGTATCACATTAGTGCGTGATCCAATGCCGAGGATACCCAGAATCTGGCCATCGAGTATGAGATACATGCGAAAGTACGAGCCTGATGAGAGGAAATCCCAGACCTAACCTAGACCTAATATGCGTTACCCTGTAAAATATTGATCGAGACCAGGTTTAGACGACTATTTCAGGGTGGTACCACATTACTACGTGGTGCAGACCAGTGAAAACCCAGGATTTGGCCAACAAGAATGTGAAATATGCGAAAGTATGAGCCTGATGAGAGCAAATCCCAGACCTAACCTAGACCTAACATGTGTTATCCTCTAAAATATTGATCAAAATCAGGTTTAATGGTCTGCTTCAGTGTGGTACCACATTACTATGTGATCCCAACCGGAAAAAGAACATAATCTGGCCATCAAGTATGAGAAATATGCGAAGGTATGAGCCTGATGAGAGCAAATCTCAGACCTAACCTTGACCTAACATTCGTTATCGTCTAAAATGTTGGTCGCGGTCACGTTTAATCAAAAGTTTCAGTGTGGTGCCAGGTGGAGGGCAAATCCCAGACCTAACGCAGACCTAACTTGCGTTATCCTCTAAAATATTGATCGAAACCAGGTTTAATTGACTGTTTCAGTGTGGTACCACATTACAACGTGATCCAAACCAGAAAAAACCCTCGATCAGGTCAACATGTATGTTAAAACTGAGAAAGTATGACCCTGATGATGGCAAATCCCAGGCCTAACCTAGACCTAACATGCGTTATCATCTATAATATAGATCGAAACCTGGTTTAATCGACTGTTTCTGTGTGGTACCACATTACTATGAGATCCAAGCCAGAAAAAAACCAGGATCTGTTCGAGAAGTATGTGAAAAATGCGAAAGTATGAGCCTCATGAGGGCAAATCACAGACCTAACCCAGACCTTACATGCGTTATCCTGTAAAATATTTATCGAGACCAGGCTGAATTGACTGTTTCAGTGTGGTACCACATTACCACGTGATCCAAACCAGTGAAAGCCCTGGATATGGCCAACAAGAATGAGATATATGCGAAAGTATGAGCCTCATGAGGGCAAATCCCAGACCTATCCCAGACCTAACTTGCGTTATCCTCTAAAATATTGATCGAAACCAGGTTTAATTGACTGTTTCAGTGTGGTACCACATTTCTACGTGGTCCAAACCAGTGGAAGCCCAGGATCTGGCCAACAAGTATGAGAAATATGCGAAAGTATGAGCCTCATGAGGGCAAATCACAAACCTAACGCAGACCTATCTTGCGTTATGCTCTAAAATATTTATCGAGACCAGGTTGAATTGACTGTTTCAGTGTGGTACCACATTACAACGTGATCCAAACCAGTGAAAGCCAAGGATCTGGCCAACAAGAATGAGAAATATGCGAATGTATGAGCCTGATGAGAGCAAATCCCTGACCTAACCTTGACCTAACATGCGTTATCGTCTAAAATATTGGTCGAGGTCAGGTTTAATCAAAAGTTTCGGTGTGGTACCACACTACTATGTGATCCAAACCAGAAAAACCCAGGATCTGTTCAAGAAGTATGTGGAGAATGCGAAAGTATGAGACTGATGAGGGCAAATCCCAGACCTAATCCAGACCTAACATGCGTTATCCTCTAAAATATTGATCGAAACCAGGTTAAATTGACTGTTTCAGTGTGGTACCACATTTCTACGTGATCCAAACCAGAAAGAACCCTCGATCAGGTCAACATGTATGTTAAAACTGCGAAAGTATGACCCCGATGAGGGCAAATCCCAGACCTAACCTAGACCAAACATGCGCTATCCTCTAAAATGTTGATCGAAACTAGGTTTAATCGACTGTTTCAGTGTGGTACCACATTATTACGTGGTGCAAACCAGTGAAAACCCAGGATCTGGCCAACAAGAATAAGAAATATGCGAAAGTATGAGCCTGATGGGAGCAAATCCAACACCTAACCTAGACCTAACATGCGTTATCCACTAAAATATTGATCGAAACCAGGTTTAATGGACTGATTCAGTGTGGTACCACATAACTACGTGATCCAAACCAGAAAAAACCCAGGATCTGGCCATCAAGTATGAGAAATATACGAATATACGAGCCTGATGAGAGCAAATCCCAGACCTATCCCAGACCTAACTTGCGTTGTCCTCTAAAATATTCATGGAAACCAGGTTTAATTGACTGTTTCAGTGTGGTACCACATTACTACGTGATCCAAACCAGAAAAAGCCCAGGATCTAGCCAACAAGTATGAGAAATATGCGAAAGTATGAGCCTGATGAGGGAAAATCCTACACCTAACCCAGACCTAACATGAGTTATTCTCTAAAATATTCATCGAAACAAGGTTTAATGGACTGTTTCAGTGTGGTACCACATTACTACGTGATACAGCCCAGGAAAAGCCCAGGATCTGGCCATCAAGTATGAGAAATATACGAATACACGAGCCTGATGAGAGCAAATCCCGGACCTATCCCAGACCTAACTTGCGTTATCCTCTAAAATATTGATCGAAACCAGGTTTAATTTACTGCTTCAGTGTGGTACCACATTTCTACGAGATCCAATCCAGAAAAAGCCCAGGAACTAGCCATGAAGTATCAGAAATATGCGAAATTATGAGCCTGATTAGGGCAAATCCTACACCTAACCCAGACCTAACATACGTTATCCTCTAAAATATTTATCAAGACCAGGTTTAATCGACAGTTTCTGTGTGGTACCACGTTACTACGTCATCCAAACCAGTAAAAACCCAGGATCCGTTCAACAAGTATGTGAAGAATGCGAAAGTATGTGTCTGATGAGGGAAAATCCCAGACCTATCCCAGACATAACTTGCGTTATCCTCTAAAATATTGATCCAAACCAGGATTAATGGACTGTTTCAGTGCGGTACTACACTACTACGTAATCCAATCCGGAAAAAGCCCAGGATCTAGCCATCAAGTATGAGAAATATGCGAAAGTATGAGCCTGCTGAGGGCAAATCCGAGACCTAACCCAGACCTAACATGAGTTATTCACTAAAATATTCATCGAAACCAGGTTTAATGGACTTTTTCAGTGTGGTACCACATGACTACGTGATCCAAACTTGAAAAAGCACAGAATCTGGCCATCAAGTATGAGAAATATGCGAAAACGCGAGCCTGACGAGAGCAAATCCCAGACCTAACCAAGACCTAACATGCGTTATTCTCTAAAATATTGATCGAAACCAGGTTTAATGGACTGTTTCAGTATGGTACCACATTACTACGTGATCCAAACCAGAAAAAACCCAGGATCGGTTCAACAAGTATGTGGAGAATGCGAAGGTATGTGTCTGAGGAGGGCAAATCCCAGGCCTAACCTAGACATAACATGCGTTATCCTCGGAAATATTCATCGAAACCAGGTTTAATGTACTGTTTCAGTGTGGTACCACATTACTACTGGATCCAAACCAGAAAAAGCCCAGAATCTGGCCATCAAGTATGAGAAATATGCAAAAGTACGAGCCTGATGAGAGCAAATCCCAGACCTAACCAAGACCTAACATGCGTTATTCTCTAAAATATTGATGGGAACCTGGTTTAATTGACTGTTTCAGTGTGGGACCACATTACTACGTGATCCAATCCAGAAAAAGCCCAGGATCTAGCCATGAAGTATGAGAAATATGAGAAATTATGAGCCAGATTAGGGCAAATCCTAGACCTAACCCAGACCTAACATGCGTTATTCTCTAAAATATTGATCGAAACCAGCGTTAATGGACTGTTTCAGTGTGGTACCACATTACTACGTGATCCAAACCAGAAAAAACCCAGAATCTGTACAACAAGTATGTGAAAAACGCGAAACTACGACCACGATGGGGGCAAAACCCGGACCTACCCCAGACCTAACTAGCGTTAACCTCTAAAATATTGATCGAAACCAGGTTTAATTTACTGTTTCAGTGTGGTACCACATTACTACGAGATCCAATCCAGAAAAAGCCCAGGAACTAGCCATGAAGTATCAGAAGTATGCGAAATTATGAGCCTGATTAGGGCAAATCCGAGACCTAACCCAGACCTAACATGAGTTATTCTCTAAAATATTCATCGAAACAAGGTTTAATGGACAGTTTCAGTGTGGTACCACATTACTACGTGACACAGCCCAGAAAAAGCCCAGGATCTGGCCATCAAGTATGAGAAATATACGAATATACGAGCCTGATGTGACCAAATCCCAGACCTAACCCAGACCTAACATGCGTTATCCTCTAAAATATTTATCAAGTCCAGGTTTAATCGACTGTTTCAGTGCGGTACCACATTACTACGTTATCCAAACCAGAAAAAAACCCAGGATCTGTACAACAAGTATGTGAAGAATGCGAAAGTATGAGTCTGACGAGGGCAAATCCTAGATTTATCCCTGACATAACTTGCGTTATCATCTAAAATATTGATCGAAACCTGTCTTAATCGACTGTTTCTGTGTTGTACCACATTACTACGTGATCCATACCAGAATAAGCCAGGGATCTGTTCAGCAAGTATGTGAGAAACGCGAAAGTATGACCCTGATGAGGGCAAATCCCGGACCTACCCCAGACCTAACTTGCGTTATCCTCTAAAATATTGATCGAAACCAGGTTTAATTTACTGTTTCAGTGTGGTACCACATTACTACGAGATCCAATCCAGAAAAAGCCCAGGAACTAGCCATGAAGTATCAGAAATATGCGAAATTATGAGCCTGATTAGGGCAAATCCTACACCTATCCCAGACCTAACATGCGTTATCCTCTAAAATATTTATCAAGACCAGGTTTAATCGACTGTTTCAGTGTGGTACCACATTACTACGTGATCCAAACCAGAAAAAATCCCAGGATCTTTACAACAAGTATGTGAAGAATGCGAAAGTATGAGCCTGACGAGGGCATATCCCAGACCTATCCCAGACATAACTCGCGTTATCCTCTAAAATATTGATCGAAACCAGGTTTAATGGACTGTTTCAGTGTGGTACCACATTACTACGTGATACAGCCCAGAAAAAGCCCAGGATCTGGCCATCAAGTATGAGAAATATACGAATATACGAGCCTGATGAGAGCAAATCCCAGACCTAACCTAGACCTAACATGCGTTACCCTCAAAAATATTGATCGAAACCAGGTTTAATCGACTGTTTCAGTGTGGTACCACATTACTACGTGATCCAAACCAGAAAAAATCCCAGGATCTTTACAACAAGTATGTGAAGAATGCGAAAGTATGATCCTGACGAGGGCATATCCCAGACCTATCCCAGACATAACTTGCGTTATCCTCAAAAATATTGATCGAAACCAGGTTTAATGGACTGTTTCAGTGTGGTACCACATTACTACGTGATCCAATCCAGAAAAAGCCCAGGATCTAGCCATCAAGTATGAGAAATATGCGAAAGTATGAGCCCGCTGAGGGCAAATCCTGGACCTAACCCAGACCTAACATGCGTTATCCTCTAAAATACTTATCAAGACCAGGTTTAATTGAATGTTTCAGTGTGGTGCCACATTACTACGTGATCCAAACCAGAAAAAACCCAGGATCGGTTCAACAAGTATGTGAAGAATGCGAAAGTATGAGCCTGACGAGGGCAAATCCCAGACCTATCCCAGACATAACTTGCGTTATCCTCTAAAATATTGATCGAAACCAGGTTTAATGGACTGTTTCAGTGTGGTACCACATTACTACGTGATACAGCCCAGAAAAAGCCCAGGATCTGGCCATCAAGTATGAGAAATATACGAATATACGAGCCTGATGAGAGCAAATCCCAGACCTAACCTAGACCTAACATACGTTATTCTCTAAAATATTGATCGGAACCAGGGTTAATGGACTGTTTCAGTGTGGTACCACATTACCACGTGATCCAAACCAGAAAAAACCCAGAATCTGTTCAACAAGTATGTGAAAAACGCGAAACCACGACCACGATGGGGGCAAAACCCGGACCTATCCCAGATCTAACTTGAGTTATCCTCTAAAATATTGATCGAAACCAGGTTTAATGGACTGTTTCAGTGTGGTGCCACATTGCTATGTGATCCTAACCAGAAAAAGCACAGAATCTGGCCATCAAGTATGAGAAATATGCGAATGCGCGAGCCTGATGAGAGCAAATCCCAGACCTACCCCAGACCTAACTTGCGTTATCCTCTAAAATATTGATCGAAACCAGGTTTAATTTACTGTTTCAGTGTGGTACCACATTACTACGAGATCCAATCCAGAAAAAGCCCAGGAACTAGCCATGAAGTATCAGAAATATGCGAAATTATGAGCCTGATTAGGGCAAATCCTACACCTAACCCAGACCTAACATGCGTTATCATCTAAAATATTTATCAAGACCAGGTTTAATCGACTGTTTCAGTGTGGTACCACATTACTACGTGATCCAAACCAGAAAAAACCCAGGATCGGTTCAACAAGTATGTGGAGAATGCGAAGGTATGTGTCTGATGAGGGCAAATCCCAGGCCTAACCTAGACATAACATGCGTTACCCTCAAAAATATTGATCGAAACCAGGTTTAATCGACTGTTTCAGTGTGGTACCACATTACTACGTGATCCAAACCAGAAAAAATCCCAGGATCTTTACAACAAGTATGTGAAGAATGCGAAAGTATGAGCCTGACGAGGGCATATCCCAGACCTATCTCAGACATAACTTGCGTTATCCTCAAAACTATTGATCGAAACCAGGTTTAATGGACTGTTTCAGTGTGGTACCACATTACTACGTGATCCAATCCAGAAAAAGCCCAGGATCTAGCCATCAAGTATGAGAAATATGCGAAAGTATGAGCCCGCTGAGGGCAAATCCTGGACCTAACCCAGACCTAACATGCGTTATCCTCTAAAATACTTATCAAGACCAGGTTTAATTGAATGTTTCAGTGTGGTGCCACATTACTACGTGATCCAAACCAGAAAAAACCCAGGATCGGTTCAACAAGTATGTGAAGAATGCGAAAGTATGAGCCTGACGAGGGCAAATCCCAGACCTATCCCAGACATAACTTGCGTTATCCTCTAAAATATTGATCGAAACCAGGTTTAATGGACTGTTTCAGTGTGGTACCACATTACTACGTGATACAGCCCAGAAAAAGCCCAGGATCTGGCCATCAAGTATGAGAAATATACGAATATACGAGCCTGATGAGAGCAAATCCCAGACCTAACCTAGACCTAACATACGTTATTCTCTAAAATATTGATCGAAACCAGGGTTAATGGACTGTTTCAGTGTGGTACCACATTACCACGTGATCCAAACCAGAAAAAACCCAGAATCTGTTCAACAAGTATGTGAAAAACGCGAAACCACGACCACGATGGGGGCAAAACCCGGACCTATCCCAGATCTAACTTGAGTTATCCTCTAAAATGTTGATCGAAACCAGGTTTAATGGACTGTTTCAGTGTGGTGCCACATTGCTATGTGATCCTAACCAGAAAAAGCCCAGAATCTGGCCATCAAGTATGAGAAATATGCGAATGCGCGAGCCTGATGAGAGCAAATCCCAGACCTACCCCAGACCTAACTTGCGTTATCCTCTAAAATATTGATCGAAACCAGGTTTAATTTACTGTTTCAGTGTGGTACCACATTACTACGAGATCCAATCCAGAAAAAGCCCAGGAACTAGCCATGAAGTATCAGAAATATGCGAAATTATGAGCCTGATTAGGGCAAATCCTACACCTAACCCAGACCTAACATGCGTCATCCTCTAAAATATTTATCAAGACCAGGTTTAATCGACTGTTTCAGTGTGGTACCACATTACTACGTGATCCAAACCAGAAAAAACCCAGGATCGGTTCAACAAGTATGTGGGGAATGCGAAGGTATGTGTCTGATGAAGGCAAATCGCAGGCCTAACCTAGACATAACATGCGTTACCCTCAAAAATATTGATCGAATCCAGGTTTAATCGACTGTTTCAGTGTGGTACCACATTACTACGTGATCCAAACCAGAAAAAAACCCAGGATCTTTACAACAAGTATGTGAAGAATGCGAAAGTATGAGCCTGACGAGGGCATATCCCAGACCTATCCCAGACCTAACATGTGACATTATCTAAAATATTGATGAAAACCAGGTTTAATGGACTGTTTGCGTGTGGTACCACATTACTACGTGATCCAATCCAGAAAAAGCCCAGGATCTGGCCATCAAGTATGAGAAATATACGAAAATACGAGCCTGCTGAGGGCAAATCCTACCCCTAACCCAGACCTAACATGCGTTATCCTCTAAAATATTTATCAAGACCAGGTTTAATCGACTGTTTCTGTGTGGTACCACGTTACTACGTGATCCAAACCAGAAAAAACCCAGGATCCGTTCAACAAGTATGTGAAGAATGCGAAAGTATGTGTCTGATGAGGGAAAATCCCAGGCCTAACCTAGACATAACATGCGTTATCCTCGGAAATATTCATCGAAACCAGGTTTAATGTACTGTTTCATTGCGGTACCACATTACTACTGGATCCAAACCAGAAAAAGCCCAGAATCTGGCCATCAAGTATGAGAAATATGCAAAAGTACGAGCCTGATGAGAGCAAATCCCAGACCTAACCTAGACCTAACATGAGATATTCTCTAAAATATTCATCGAAAGCAGGTTTAATGGACTGTTTCAGTATGGTACCACATTACTACGTGATCCAAACCAGAAAAAACCCACGATCGGTTCAACAAGTATGTGGAGAATGCGAAAGTATGAGCCTGACGAGGGCAAATCCCAGACTTATCCCTGACATAACTTGCGTTATCATCTAAAATATTGATGGAAACCCGGTTTAATTGACTGTTTCAGTGTGGTACCACATTACTACGTGATACAGCCCAGAAAAAACCCAGGATCCGTTCAACAAGTATGTGAAGAATGCGAAAGTATGTGTCTGATGAGGGAAAATCCCAGGCCTAACCTAGACCTAACATGCGTTACCCTCAAAAATATTGATCGAAACCAGGTTTAATCGACTGTTTTAGTGTGGTACCACATTACTACGTGATCCAAACCAGAAAAAAACCCAGGATCTTTACAACAATTATGTGGAGAATGCGAAAGTATGAGCATGACGAGGGCAAATCCCAGACCTATCCCAGACATAACTTGCGTTCTCCTCTAAAATATTGATGGAAACCCGGTTTAATTGACTGTTTCAGTGTGGTACCACATTACTACGTGATCCAATCCAGAAAAAGCCCAGGATCTAGCCATCAAGTATGAGAAATATGCGAAAGTATGAGCCTGATGAGAGCAAATCCGCGAACTATCCCAGACATAACTTGCGTTGTCCTCTAAAATATTGATGGAAACCCGGTTTAATGGACTGTTTCAGTGTGGTACCACATTTCTACGTGATCCAAACCAGAAAAAACTCAGGATCGGTTCAACAAGTATGTGGAGAATGCGAAGGTATGTGCCTGATGAGGGCAAATCCCAGGACTAACCTAGACCTAACATGCGTTATCCACTAAAATATTGATCGAAACCGGGTTTAATTCACTGTTTCATTGTGGTACCACATTACTACTGGATCCAAACCAGAAAAAGCCCAGAATCTGGCCATCAAGTATGAGAAATATGCAAAAGTACGAGCCTGATGAGAGCAAATCCCAGACCTAACCTAGACCTAACATGAGATATTCTCTAAAATATTCATCGAAAGCAGGTTTAATGGACTGTTTCAGTATGGTACCACATTACTACGTGATCCAAACCAGAAAAAACCCAGGATCGGTTCAACAAGTATGTGGAGAATGCGAAAGTATGAGCCTGACGAGGGCATATCCCAGACTTATCCATGACATAACTTGCGTTATCCTCTAAAATATTGATCGAAACCAGGTTTAATGGACTGTTTCAGTGTGGTACCACATTACTACGTGATACAGCCCAGAAAAAGCCCAGGATCTGGCCATCAAGTATGAGAAATATACGAATATACGAGCCTGATGAGAGCAAATCCCAGACCTAACCTAGACCTAACATGCGTTATTCTCTAAAATATTGATCGAAACCAGGGTTAATGGACTGTTTCAGTGTGGTACCACATTACTACGGAGTCCAAACCAGAAAAAGCACAGAATCTGGCCATCAAGTATGAGAAATATGCGAAAGCGGGAGCCTGATGAGAGCAAATCCCAGACCTACCCCAGACCTAACTTGCGTTATCCTCTAAAATATTGATCGAAACCAGGTTTAATTTACTGTTTCAGTGTGGTACCACATTACTACGAGATCCAATCCAGAAAAAGCCGAGGATCTAGCCATGAAGTATGAGAAATATGAGAAATTATGAGCCAGATTAGGGCAAATCCTACACCTAACCCAGTCCTAACATGCGTTATCCTCTAAAATATTGATCGAAACCAGGTTTAATCGACTGTTTCAGTGTGGTACCACATTACTACGTGATCCAAACCAGAAAAAAACCCAGGATCTTTACAACAAGTATGTGAAGAATGCGAAAGTATGAGCCTGACGAGGGCATATCCCAGACCTATCCCAGACATAACTTGCGTTATCCTCTAAAATATTGATCGAAACCAGGTTTAATGGACCGTTTCAGTGTGGTACCACATTACAACATGATCCAATCCAAAAAAAGCCTAGAATCTGGCCATCATGTATGAGAATATGCGAAAGTTTGAGTCTGATGAGAGCAAATCCAAGGCCTAACCAAGACCTAACATGCGATTTCCTCTAAAATATTCATCGAAACCAGGTTTAATTGACTGTTTCAGTGTGGTACCACATTTCAACGTGATCCAAATATGAAAGAAACTCTCAATCAGGTCAACATGTATGCTAAAACTGCGAAAGTATGACCCCGATGAGGACAAATCCCAGACCTAACCTAGACCAAACTTGCGCTATCCTCTAAAATGTTGATCGAAACTAGGTTTAATCGACTGTTTCAGTGTGGTACCACATTATTACGTGGTGCAAACCAGTGAAAGCCCAGGATCTGGCCAACAAGAATAAGAAATATGCGAAAGTATGAGCCTGATGAGAGCAAATCCCACACCTAACCTAGACCTAACATGCGTTATCCTCTAAAATATCGATCGGAACCAGGTTTAATGGACTGATTCAGTGTGGTACCACAATACTACGTGATGCAATCCAGGAAAAGCCCAGAATCTGGCCATCAAGTATGAGAAATATGCGAAAGTATGAGACTGATCAGTGCAAATCCCAGACCTAACTCAGACCTAACATGTGTTATCCTCTAAAATATTGATCGAAACCAGGTTTAATCGACTGTTTCAGTGTGGTACCACATTACTACGTGGTGCAAACCAGTGAAAGCCAAGGATCTGGCCAACAAGTATGAGAAATACGCGAAAGTATGAGCCTGATCAGTGCAAATCCCAGACCTAACATAGACCTAACATGTGTTATCCTCTAAAATATTGCTCGAAACCAGGTTTAATCGTCTGTTTTAGTGTGGTATCACATTACAACGTTATCCAAACAAGAAAAAGCTCAGGCTCTGGCGAACAAGTATGCGAAAAATTCGAATATATGAGCCAGATGAGGGCAAATCCCAGACCTAATGCAGACCTAACATGCGATATCCTCTAAAACATTGATCGAAACCAGGTTTAATCGACTGTTACAGTGTGGTACCACATTACTACGTGGTGCAAACCAGTGAAAACCCAGGATCTGGCCAACAAGAATGAGAATTATACGAAAGTTTGAGCCAAATGAGGGCAAATCCCAGACCTAACCCAGACCTAACATGCGATATCCTTTAAAACATTGATCGAAACCAGGTTCAATTGACTGTTTCAGTGTGGAACCACATTACTATGTGATCCCAACCAGAAAAAGCCCAGAATCTGGCCAACAAGATTGAGAAGTATGCGAAAGTATGAGCCTGATGAGAGCAAAACCACGGACCTAACCTAGACCTAACATGCGTTATCCTCTAAAATATGGATCGAAACCAGGTTTAATGGAATGTTTCAGTGTGGAACCACATTACTATGTGATCCCAACCAGGGAAAGCCCAGAATCTGGCCATCAAGTATGAGAAATATGCGAAAGTATGAGCCTGATAAGAGCAACTCTCAGACCTAACCTTGACCTAATATGCGTTATCGTCTAAAACATTGGTCGAGGTCAGGTTTAATCAAAAGTTGCAGTGTGGTACCACATAACTACGTGATCCAAACCAGAAAAAACCCAGGATCTGTTCAACAAGTATGTGAAAAATGCGAACGTACGAGCCTCACAAGGCAAATCCCAGACCTATGCCAGACCTAACATCCGTTATCCTCTAAAATATTTATCGAGTCCTGGTTGAATTGACTCTTTCAGTGTGGTACCACATTACTACGTGATCCAAACCAGTGATAGCCCAGGATCGGGCCAACAAGAATGAGAAATATGCGAAAGTATGAGCCTGATGAGAGCAAATCTCAGACCTAACCTTGACCTAACATGCGTTATCGTCTAAAATATTGGTCGAGGTCAGGTTTAATCAAAAGTTTAGGTGTGGTACCTCACTACTATGTGATCCAAACCAGAAATAACCCAGGATCTGTTCAAGAATTATGTGAAGAATGCGAAAGTATGAGACTGATGAGGGCACATCCCAGACCTAACCCAGACCTAACATGCGTTATCCTCCAAAATATTGATCGAAACCGGGTTGAATTGACTGTTTCAGTGTGGTACCACATTACTACTTGATCCAAACCAGAAAAAACCCCCGATCAGGTCAACATGTATGTTAAAACTGCGAAAGTATGACCCTGATGAAAGAAAAACCCCAGACCTAACACTGACCTAATATGTGTTATCCTCTAAGATATTGATCGAAACCAGGTTTAATCGACTGTTTCAGTGTGATACCACAATACCACGTGATCCAAACCAGAAAAAGCCCAGGATCTGGTCAACAAGTATGTGAAGAATGCGAAAGTATGAGACTGATGAGGGCAAATCCCAGACCTAATCCAGACCTAACATGCGTTATCCTCTGAAATATTCATCGAAACCAGGTTTAATTGACTGTTTCAGTGTGGTACCACATTTCAACGTGATCCAAACCTGAAAGAAACTCTCAATCAGGACAACATGTGTGCTAAAACTGCGAAAGTATGACCCCGATGAGGGCAAATCCCAGACCTAACCTAGACCAAACATGCGCTATCCTCTAAAATGTTGATCGAAACTAGGTTTAATCGACTGTTTCAGTGTGGTACCACATTATTACGTGGTGGAATCCAGTGAAATCCCAGGATCTGGCCAACAAGAATGAGAATTATACGAAAGTTTGAGCCAGATGAGGGCAAATCCCAGACCTAACCCAGACCTAACATGCGATATCCTCTAAAACATTGATCGAAACCATGTTCAATTGACTGTTTCAGTGTGGAACCACATTACTATGTGATCCCATCCAGAAAAAGCCCAGAATCTGGCCATCAAGTATGCGATATATGCGAAAGTAGGTGCCTGATCAGTGCAAATCCCAGACCTAACCTAGACCTAACATGCGTTATCATCTAAAATATTGATCGAGGTCAGGTTTAATCAAAAGTTTCGGTGTGGTACCACACTATTATGTGATCCAAACCAGAAAAAACCCAGGATCTGTTCAAGAAGTATGTGGAGAATGCGAAAGTATGAGACTGATGAGGGCAAATCCCAGACCTAATCCAGACCTAACATGCGTTATCCTCTGAAATATTCATCGAAACCAGGTTTAATGGACTGTTTCAGTGTGGTACCACATTACTACGGGATCCAAACCAGAAAATGCCCAGAATCTGGCCATCAAGTATGAGAAATATGCAAAAGTACGAGCCTGATGAGAGCAAATCCCAGACCTAACCTAGACCTAACAAGAGTTATTCTCTAAGATATTCATCGAAACCAGGTTTAATGGACTTTTTCATTGTGGTACCACATGACTACGTGATCCAAACCTGAAGAAACCCAGGATCCGTTCAACAAGTATGTGAAGAATGCGAAAGTATGTGTCTGATGAGGGAAAATCCCAGGGCTAACCTAGACCTAACATGCGTTACCCTCAAAAATATTGATCGAAACCATGTTTAATCGACTGTTTCAGTGTGGTACCACATTACTACGTGATCCAAACCAGAAAAAAACCCGGGATCTGTACAGCAAGTATGTGAAGAATGCGAAAGTATGAGCCTGACGGGGGCAAATCCCAGACCTACCCCAGACATAACTTGCGTTATCCTCCAAAATATTGATCGAAACCAGGTTTAATGGACTGTTTCACTGGGGTAGCACATTAGTACGTGATCCAATCCAGAAAAAGCCCTGGATCTGGCCATCAAGTATGAGAAATATACGAAAATACGAGCCTGATGAGAGCAAATCCCAGACCTAACCTAGACCTAATATGAGTTATTCTCTAAAATTTTGATCGAAACCAGGTTTAATCGACTGTTTTAGTGTGGTACCACATTACTACGTGATCCAAACCAGAAAAAACCCCGTATCCGTTCAACATGTATGTGAAGAATGCGAAAGTGTGGGTCTGATGAGGGAAAATCCCAGGCCTAACCAAGCCATAACATGCGCTACGCTCAAAATTATTGATCGAAACCAGGTTGAATGGATTGTTTCAGTGTTGTACCACATTGCTACGTGATCCTTACCAGAAAAAGCCAGGAATCTGTTCAACAAGTATGTGAAAAATGCGAAATTATGACCCTGGTGGGGGCAAATCCCAGACCTAACGCTGACCTAACATGTGCTATCCTCTAAAATATTGATCGATACCAGGTTTAATGGACTGTCTCAGTGTGGTACCGCATTACAACGTGATCCAAACAAGAAAAAGCTCGGGTTCTGGCGAACAAGTATGCGAAAAATTCGAATATATGAGCCTCATGAGGGCAAATCCCAGACCTAACCCAGACCTAACATGCGTTATCCTCTAAAATATTTATCGAGACCAGGTTGAATCGACTGTTTCAGTGTGGTACCAAATTACCACGTGATCCAAACCAGTGAAAGCCCTGGATAGGGCCAACAAGAATTAGATATATGCGAAAGTATGAGCCAGATGAGAACAAATCCCGGATCTAACATAGTCCTAACATGCGTTATCCTCTAAAATATAGATCGAAACCAGGTTTAATCGACTGTTTCAGTGTGATACCACATTACCACGTGATCCAAACCAGAAAAGGCCCAGGATCTGGTCAACAAGTATCAGAAATATGCGAAAGTATGAGCCTGACGAGGGCATATCCCAGACCTATCCCAGACATAACTTGCGTTATCCTCTAAAATATTGATCGAAACCAGGTTTAATGGACCGTTTCAGTGTGGTACCACATTACAACATGATCCAATCCAAAAAAAGCCTAGAATCTGGCCATCATGTATGAGAATATGCGAAAGTTTGAGTCTGATGAGAGCAAATCCAAGGCCTAACCAAGACCTAACATGCGATTTCCTCTAAAATATTCATCGAAACCAGGTTTAATTGACTGTTTCAGTGTGGTACCACATTTCAACGTGATCCAAATATGAAAGAAACTCTCAATCAGGTCAACATGTATGCTAAAACTGCGAAAGTATGACCCCGATGAGGACAAATCCCAGACCTAACCTAGACCAAACTTGCGCTATCCTCTAAAATGTTGATCGAAACTAGGTTTAATCGACTGTTTCAGTGTGGTACCACATTATTACGTGGTGCAAACCAGTGAAAGCCCAGGATCTGGCCAACAAGAATAAGAAATATGCGAAAGTATGAGCCTGATGAGAGCAAATCCCACACCTAACCTAGACCTAACATGCGTTATCCTCTAAAATATCGATCGGAACCAGGTTTAATGGACTGATTCAGTGTGGTACCACAATACTACGTGATGCAATCCAGGAAAAGCCCAGAATCTGGCCATCAAGTATGAGAAATATGCGAAAGTATGAGACTGATCAGTGCAAATCCCAGACCTAACTCAGACCTAACATGTGTTATCCTCTAAAATATTGATCGAAACCAGGTTTAATCGACTGTTTCAGTGTGGTACCACATTACTACGTGGTGCAAACCAGTGAAAGCCAAGGATCTGGCCAACAAGTATGAGAAATACGCGAAAGTATGAGCCTGATCAGTGCAAATCCCAGACCTAACATAGACCTAACATGCGTTATCCTCTAAAATATGGATCGAAACCAGGTTTAATGGAATGTTTCAGTGTGGAACCACATTACTATGTGATCCCAACCAGGGAAAGCCCAGAATCTGGCCATCAAGTATGAGAAATATGCGAAAGTATGAGCCTGATAAGAGCAACTCTCAGACCTAACCTTGACCTAATATGCGTTATCGTCTAAAACATTGGTCGAGGTCAGGTTTAATCAAAAGTTGCAGTGTGGTACCACATAACTACGTGATCCAAACCAGAAAAAACCCAGGATCTGTTCAACAAGTATGTGAAAAATGCGAACGTACGAGCCTCACAAGGCAAATCCCAGACCTATGCCAGACCTAACATCCGTTATCCTCTAAAATATTTATCGAGTCCTGGTTGAATTGACTCTTTCAGTGTGGTACCACATTACTACGTGATCCAAACCAGTGATAGCCCAGGATCGGGCCAACAAGAATGAGAAATATGCGAAAGTATGAGCCTGATGAGAGCAAATCTCAGACCTAACCTTGACCTAACATGCGTTATCGTCTAAAATATTGGTCGAGGTCAGGTTTAATCAAAAGTTTAGGTGTGGTACCTCACTACTATGTGATCCAAACCAGAAATAACCCAGGATCTGTTCAAGAATTATGTGAAGAATGCGAAAGTATGAGACTGATGAGGGCACATCCCAGACCTAACCCAGACCTAACATGCGTTATCCTCCAAAATATTGATCGAAACCGGGTTGAATTGACTGTTTCAGTGTGGTACCACATTACTACTTGATCCAAACCAGAAAAAACCCCCGATCAGGTCAACATGTATGTTAAAACTGCGAAAGTATGACCCTGATGAAAGAAAAACCCCAGACCTAACACTGACCTAATATGTGTTATCCTCTAAGATATTGATCGAAACCAGGTTTAATCGACTGTTTCAGTGTGATACCACAATACCACGTGATCCAAACCAGAAAAAGCCCAGGATCTGGTCAACAAGTATGTGAAGAATGCGAAAGTATGAGACTGATGAGGGCAAATCCCAGACCTAATCCAGACCTAACATGCGTTATCCTCTGAAATATTCATCGAAACCAGGTTTAATTGACTGTTTCAGTGTGGTACCACATTTCAACGTGATCCAAACCTGAAAGAAACTCTCAATCAGGACAACATGTGTGCTAAAACTGCGAAAGTATGACCCCGATGAGGGCAAATCCCAGACCTAACCTAGACCAAACATGCGCTATCCTCTAAAATGTTGATCGAAACTAGGTTTAATCGACTGTTTCAGTGTGGTACCACATTATTACGTGGTGGAATCCAGTGAAATCCCAGGATCTGGCCAACAAGAATGAGAATTATACGAAAGTTTGAGCCAGATGAGGGCAAATCCCAGACCTAACCCAGACCTAACATGCGATATCCTCTAAAACATTGATCGAAACCATGTTCAATTGACTGTTTCAGTGTGGAACCACATTACTATGTGATCCCATCCAGAAAAAGCCCAGAATCTGGCCATCAAGTATGCGATATATGCGAAAGTAGGTGCCTGATCAGTGCAAATCCCAGACCTAACCTAGACCTAACATGCGTTATCATCTAAAATATTGATCGAGGTCAGGTTTAATCAAAAGTTTCGGTGTGGTACCACACTATTATGTGATCCAAACCAGAAAAAACCCAGGATCTGTTCAAGAAGTATGTGGAGAATGCGAAAGTATGAGACTGATGAGGGCAAATCCCAGACCTAATCCAGACCTAACATGCGTTATCCTCTGAAATATTCATCGAAACCAGGTTTAATGGACTGTTTCAGTGTGGTACCACATTACTACGGGATCCAAACCAGAAAATGCCCAGAATCTGGCCATCAAGTATGAGAAATATGCAAAAGTACGAGCCTGATGAGAGCAAATCCCAGACCTAACCTAGACCTAACAAGAGTTATTCTCTAAGATATTCATCGAAACCAGGTTTAATGGACTTTTTCATTGTGGTACCACATGACTACGTGATCCAAACCTGAAGAAACCCAGGATCCGTTCAACAAGTATGTGAAGAATGCGAAAGTATGTGTCTGATGAGGGAAAATCCCAGGGCTAACCTAGACCTAACATGCGTTACCCTCAAAAATATTGATCGAAACCATGTTTAATCGACTGTTTCAGTGTGGTACCACATTACTACGTGATCCAAACCAGAAAAAAACCCGGGATCTGTACAGCAAGTATGTGAAGAATGCGAAAGTATGAGCCTGACGGGGGCAAATCCCAGACCTACCCCAGACATAACTTGCGTTATCCTCCAAAATATTGATCGAAACCAGGTTTAATGGACTGTTTCACTGGGGTAGCACATTAGTACGTGATCCAATCCAGAAAAAGCCCTGGATCTGGCCATCAAGTATGAGAAATATACGAAAATACGAGCCTGATGAGAGCAAATCCCAGACCTAACCTAGACCTAATATGAGTTATTCTCTAAAATTTTGATCGAAACCAGGTTTAATCGACTGTTTTAGTGTGGTACCACATTACTACGTGATCCAAACCAGAAAAAACCCCGTATCCGTTCAACATGTATGTGAAGAATGCGAAAGTGTGGGTCTGATGAGGGAAAATCCCAGGCCTAACCAAGCCATAACATGCGCTACGCTCAAAATTATTGATCGAAACCAGGTTGAATGGATTGTTTCAGTGTTGTACCACATTGCTACGTGATCCTAACCAGAAAAAGCCAGGAATCTGTTCAACAAGTATGTGAAAAATGCGAAATTATGACCCTGGTGGGGGCAAATCCCAGACCTAACGCTGACCTAACATGTGCTATCCTCTAAAATATTGATCGATACCAGGTTTAATGGACTGTCTCAGTGTGGTACCGCATTACAACGTGATCCAAACAAGAAAAAGCTCGGGTTCTGGCGAACAAGTATGCGAAAAATTCGAATATATGAGCCTCATGAGGGCAAATCCCAGACCTAACCCAGACCTAACATGCGTTATCCTCTAAAATATTTATCGAGACCAGGTTGAATCGACTGTTTCAGTGTGGTACCAAATTACCACGTGATCCAAACCAGTGAAAGCCCTGGATAGGGCCAACAAGAATTAGATATATGCGAAAGTATGAGCCAGATGAGAACAAATCCCGGATCTAACATAGTCCTAACATGCGTTATCCTCTAAAATATAGATCGAAACCAGGTTTAATCGACTGTTTCAGTGTGATACCACATTACCACGTGATCCAAACCAGAAAAGGCCCAGGATCTGGTCAACAAGTATCAGAAATATGCGAAAGTATGAGCCTGACGAGGGCAAATCCCAGGACTAACATAGACATAACATGCGTTATCCTCTAAAATATTGATCGAAACCAGGTTTAATGGACTGCTTCAGTGTGGTACCACATTACTACGTGATCCAATCCAGCAAAAGCCCTGGATCTGGCCATCAAGTATGAGAAATGTACGAAAAGACGAGCCTGATGATAGCAAATGCCAGACCTAACCTAGACCTAATATGAGTTATTCTCTAAAATATTGATCGAAGCCAGGTTTAATCGACTGTTTTAGTGTGGTACCACATTACTACGTGATCCAAACTAGAAAAAATCCAGGATCCGTTCAACATGTATGTGAAGAATGCGAAAGTATGGGTCTGATGAGGGAAAATCCCAGGCCTAACCTAGACCTAACATGCGTTATCCTCAAATATATTGATCGAAACCAGGTTTAATCGACTGTTGCAGTGTGGCACGACATTAGTACATGATCCAAACCAGTGAAAGCCCTGGATAGGGCCAACAAGAATTAGATATATGCGAAAGTATGAGCCAGATGAGAACAAATCCCGGATCTAACATAGCCCTAACATGCGTTATCCTCTAAAATATAAATCGAAACCAGGTTTAATCGACTGTTTCAGTGTGATACCACATTACCACGTGATCCAAACCAGAAAAAGCCCAGGATCTGGCCAACAAGAATGAGAATTATACGAAAGTTTGAGCCAAATGAGGGCAAATCCCAGACCTAACCCAGACCTAACATGCGATATCCTCTAAAACATTGATCGAAACCAGGTTCAATTGACTGTTTCAGTGTGGAACCACATTACTATGTAATCCCAACCAGATAAAGCCCAGAATCTGGCCATCAAGTATGAGAAATATGCGAAAGTATGAGTCTGATGAGGGCAAATCCAAGGCCTAACCAAGACCTAACATGCGATTTCCTCTAAAATATTGATCGAAACCAGGTTTAATTGACTGTTTCAGTGTGGTACCACATTTCAACCTGATCCAAACCTGAAAGAAACTCTCAATCAGGTCAACATGTGTGCTAAAACTGCGAAAGTATGTCCCCGATGAGGGCAAATCCCAGACCTAACCAAGACCAAACATGCGCTATCCTCTAAAATGTTGATCGAAACTAGGTTTAATCGACTGTTTCAGTGTGGTACCACATTATTACGTGGTGGAAACCAGTGAAATCCCAGGATCTGGCCAACAAGAATGAGAATTATACAAAAGTTTGAGCCAAATGAGGGCAAATCCCAGACCTAACCCAGACCTAACATGCGATATCCTCTAAAACATTGATCGAAACCAGGTTCAATTGACTGTTTCAGTGTGGAACCACATTACTATGTGATCCCATCCAGAAAAAGCCCAGAATCTGGCCATCAAGTATGCGAAATATGCGAAAGTATGAGCCTGATCAGTGCAAATCCCAGACCTAACCTAGACCTAACATGTGTTATCCTCTAAAATATTGATTAAAACCAGGTTTAATGGTCTGTTTCAGTGTGGTACCACATTACGACGTGATCCAAACCAGAAAAAACCCAGGTTCTGTTCAACAAGTATGTGAAGAATGTGAAAGTATGAGTCTGATGAGGGCAAATCCAAGGCCTAAACTAGACCTAAGATGCGTTAACTTCTAAAATATTGATCGAAACCAGGTTTAATTGACTGCTTCAGTGTGGTACCACATTTCAACGTAATCCAAACCAGAAAGAAACCCTCGATCAGGTCAACATGTATGTTAAAACTGCGAAAGTATGACCCTGATGAAAGCAAAACCCCAGACCTAACACTGACCTAACATGTGTTATCCTCTAAAATATTGATGGAAACCAGGTATAATCAAAAGTTTCAGTGTGGTGCCACACAACTACGTGATCCAAACCAGAAGAAACCCAGGATCTGTTCAACAAGTATGTGAAAAATTCGAATATATGGGCCTGATGAGGGCAAATCCCAGACCTAACGCAGACCTAACGTGCGTTATCCTCTAAAATATTGATGGAAACCAGGTTTAATTGACTGTTTCAGTGTGGTACCACATTACAACGTGATCCAAACCAGAAAAAACCCTCGATCACGTCAACATGTATGTTAAAACTGCGAACGTGTGACCCTGATGATGGCAAATCCCAGGCCTAACCTAGACCTAACATGTGTTATCATCTAAAATATTGATCGAAACCTGGTTTAATCGACTGTTTCTGTGTGGTACCACATTACTATGAGATCCAAACCAGAAAAAAACCAGGATCTGTTCGAGAAGTATGTGAAAAATGCGAAAGTATGAGCCTCATGAGGGCAAATCACAGACCTAACCCAGACCTTACATGCGTTATCCTCTAAAATATTGATCGAAACCAGGTTTAATTGACTGTTTCAGTGTGGTACCACATTTCTACCTGATCCAAACCAGGAAAAACCCTCGATCAGGTCAACATGTATGTTAAAACTGCGAAAGTATGACCCTGATGAAAGCAAAACCCCAGACCTAACACTGACTTAACATGTGTTCTCCTCGAAAATATTGATCGAAACCAGGTTTAAGGGACTGTTTCAGTGTGGAACCACATTACTACGTGGTGCAATCCAGTGAAAGCCCAGGATCTGGCCAAAAAGAATTAGAAATATGCGAAAGTATGAGCCTAATAAGAGCAAATATCAGACCTAAACTTGACCTAACATGCGTTATCGTCTAAAATATTGGTCGAGGTCAGGTTTAATCAAAAGTTTCAGTGTGGTACCACATAACTACGTGATCGAAACCAGAAAAAGCCCAGGATCTGGTCAACAAGTATGTGAAGAATGCGAAGGTATGAGACTGATGAGGGCAAATCCCAGACCTAATCCAGACCTAACATGCGTTATCCTCTGAAATATTCATCGAAACCAGGTTTAATCGACTGTTTCAGTGTGGTACCACATTACTACGTGGTGCAAACCAGTGAAAGCCAAGGATCTGGCCAACAAGTATGAGAAATACGCGAAAGTATGAGCCTGATCAGTGCAAATCCCAGACCTAACATAGACCTAACATGTGTTATCCTCTAAAATATTGCTCGAAACCAGGTTTAATCGTCTGTTTTAGTGTGGTATCACATTACAACGTTATCCAAACAAGAAAAAGCTCAGGCTCTGGCGAACAAGTATGCGAAAAATTCGAATATATGAGCCAGATGAGGGCAAATCCCAGACCTATCCCAGACATAACTTGCGTTATCCTCTAAAATATTCATCGAAACCAGGTTTAATGGACTGTTTCAGTGTGGTACCACATTACTACGTGATACAGCCCAGAAAAAGCCCAGGATCTGGCCATCAAGTATGAGAAATATGCGAAAGCGCGAGCCTGATGAGAGCAAATCCCAGACCTAACCAAGACCTAACATGCGTTATTCTCTAAAATATTGATCGAAACCAGGTTTAATGGACTGTTTCAGTATGGTACCACGCTACTACGTGATCCAAACCAGAAAAAACCCAGGATCCGTTCAACAAGTATGTGAAGAATGCGAAAGTATGTGTCTGATGAGGGAAAATCCCAGGCCTAACCTAGACCTAACATGCGTTACCCTCAAAAATATTGATCGAAACCAGGTTTAATCGACTGTTTTAGTGTGGTACCACATTACTACGTGATCCAAACCAGAAAAAAACCCAGGATCTTTACAACAATTATGTGGAGAATGCGAAAGTATGAGCATGACGAGGGCAAATCCCAGACCTATCCCAGACATAACTTGCGTTCTCCTCTAAAATATTGATGGAAACACGGTTTAATTGACTGTTTCAGTGTGGTACCACATTACTACGTGATCCAATCCAGAAAAAGCCCAGGATCTAGCCATCAAGTATGAGAAATATGCGAAAGTATGAGCCTGATGAGAGCAAATCCGCGAACTATCCCAGACATAACTTGCGTTGTCCTCTAAAATATTGATGGAAACCCGGTTTAATGGACTGTTTCAGTGTGGTACCACATTTCTACGTGATCCAAACCAGAAAAAACTCAGGATCGGTTCAACAAGTATGTGGAGAATGCGAAGGTATGTGCCTGATGAGGGCAAATCCCAGGACTAACCTAGACCTAACATGCGTTATCCACTAAAATATTGATCGAAACCGGGTTTAATTCACTGTTTCATTGTGGTACCACATTACTACTGGATCCAAACCAGAAAAAGCCCAGAATCTGGCCATCAAGTATGAGAAATATGCAAAAGTACGAGCCTGATGAGAGCAAATCCCAGACCTAACCTAGACCTAACATGAGATATTCTCTAAAATATTCATCGAAAGCAGGTTTAATGGACTGTTTCAGTATGGTACCACATTACTACGTGATCCAAACCAGAAAAAACCCAGGATCGGTTCAACAAGTATGTGGAGAATGCGAAAGTATGAGCCTGACGAGGGCATATCCCAGACTTATCCATGACATAACTTGCGTTATCCTCTAAAATATTGATCGAAACCAGGTTTAATGGACCGTTTCAGTGTGGTACCACATTACAACATGATCCAATCCAAAAAAAGCCTAGAATCTGGCCATCATGTATGAGAATATGCGAAAGTTTGAGTCTGATGAGAGCAAATCCAAGGCCTAACCAAGACCTAACATGCGATTTCCTCTAAAATATTCATCGAAACCAGGTTTAATTGACTGTTTCAGTGTGGTACCACATTTCAACGTGATCCAAATATGAAAGAAACTCTCAATCAGGTCAACATGTATGCTAAAACTGCGAAAGTATGACCCCGATGAGGACAAATCCCAGACCTAACCTAGACCAAACTTGCGCTATCCTCTAAAATGTTGATCGAAACTAGGTTTAATCGACTGTTTCAGTGTGGTACCACATTATTACGTGGTGCAAACCAGTGAAAGCCCAGGATCTGGCCAACAAGAATAAGAAATATGCGAAAGTATGAGCCTGATGAGAGCAAATCCCACACCTAACCTAGACCTAACATGCGTTATCCTCTAAAATATCGATCGGAACTAGGTTTAATGGACTGATTCAGTGTGGTACCACAATACTACGTGATGCAATCCAGGAAAAGCCCAGAATCTGGCCATCAAGTATGAGAAATATGCGAAAGTATGAGACTGATCAGTGCAAATCCCAGACCTAACTCAGACCTAACATGTGTTATCCTCTAAAATATTGATCGAAACCAGGTTTAATCGACTGTTTCAGTGTGGTACCACATTACTACGTGGTGCAAACCAGTGAAAGCCAAGGATCTGGCCAACAAGTATGAGAAATACGCGAAAGTATGAGCCTGATCAGTGCAAATCCCAGACCTAACATAGACCTAACATGTGTTATCCTCTAAAATATTGCTCGAAACCAGGTTCAATCGTCTGTTTTAGTGTGGTATCACATTACAACGTTATCCAAACAAGAAAAAGCTCAGGCTCTGGCGAACAAGTATGCGAAAAATTCGAATATATGAGCCAGATGAGGGCAAATCCCAGACCTAATGCAGACCTAACATGCGATATCCTCTAAAACATTGATCGAAACCAGGTTTAATCGACTGTTACAGTGTGGTACCACATTACTACGTGGTGCAAACCAGTGAAAACCCAGGATCTGGCCAACAAGAATGAGAATTATACGAAAGTTTGAGCCAAATGAGGGCAAATCCCAGACCTAACCCAGACCTAACATGCGATATCCTTTAAAACATTGATCGAAACCAGGTTCAATTGACTGTTTCAGTGTGGAACCACATTACTATGTGATCCCAACCAGAAAAAGCCCAGAATCTGGCCAACAAGATTGAGAAGTATGCGAAAGTATGAGCCTGATGAGAGCAAAACCACGGACCTAACCTAGACCTAACATGCGTTATCCTCTAAAATATGGATCGAAACCAGGTTTAATGGAATGTTTCAGTGTGGAACCACATTACTATGTGATCCCAACCAGGGAAAGCCCAGAATCTGGCCATCAAGTATGAGAAATATGCGAAAGTATGAGCCTGATAAGAGCAACTCTCAGACCTAACCTTGACCTAATATGCGTTATCGTCTAAAACATTGGTCGAGGTCAGGTTTAATCAAAAGTTGCAGTGTGGTACCACATAACTACGTGATCCAAACCAGAAAAAACCCAGGATCTGTTCAACAAGTATGTGAAAAATGCGAACGTACGAGCCTCACAAGGCAAATCCCAGACCTATGCCAGACCTAACATCCGTTATCCTCTAAAATATTTATCGTGTCCTGGTTGAATTGACTCTTTCAGTGTGGTACCACATTACTACGTGATCCAAACCAGTGATAGCCCAGGATCGGGCCAACAAGAATGAGAAATATGCGAAAGTATGAGCCTGATGAGAGCAAATCTCAGACCTAACCTTGACCTAACATGCGTTATCGTCTAAAATATTGGTCGAGGTCAGGTTTAATCAAAAGTTTAGGTGTGGTACCTCACTACTATGTGATCCAAACCAGAAATAACCCAGGATCTGTTCAAGAATTATGTGAAGAATGCGAAAGTATGAGACTGATGAGGGCACATCCCAGACCTAACCCAGACCTAACATGCGTTATCCTCCAAAATATTGATCGAAACCGGGTTGAATTGACTGTTTCAGTGTGGTACCACATTACTACTTGATCCAAACCAGAAAAAACCCCCGATCAGGTCAACATGTATGTTAAAACTGCGAAAGTATGACCCTGATGAAAGAAAAACCCCAGACCTAACACTGACCTAATATGTGTTATCCTCTAAGATATTGATCGAAACCAGGTTTAATCGACTGTTTCAGTGTGATACCACAATACCACGTGATCCAAACCAGAAAAAGCCCAGGATCTGGTCAACAAGTATGTGAAGAATGCGAAAGTATGAGACTGATGAGGGCAAATCCCAGACCTAATCCAGACCTAACATGCGTTATCCTCTGAAATATTCATCGAAACCAGGTTTAATTGACTGTTTCAGTGTGGTACCACATTTCAACGTGATCCAAACCTGAAAGAAACTCTCAATCAGGACAACATGTGTGCTAAAACTGCGAAAGTATGACCCCGATGAGGGCAAATCCCAGACCTAACCTAGACCAAACATGCGCTATCCTCTAAAATGTTGATCGAAACTAGGTTTAATCGACTGTTTCAGTGTGGTACCACATTATTACGTGGTGGAATCCAGTGAAATCCCAGGATCTGGCCAACAAGAATGAGAATTATACGAAAGTTTGAGCCAGATGAGGGCAAATCCCAGACCTAACCCAGACCTAACATGCGATATCCTCTAAAACATTGATCGAAACCATGTTCAATTGACTGTTTCAGTGTGGAACCACATTACTATGTGATCCCATCCAGAAAAAGCCCAGAATCTGGCCATCAAGTATGCGAAATATGCGAAAGTAGGTGCCTGATCAGTGCAAATCCCAGACCTAACCTAGACCTAACATGCGTTATCATCTAAAATATTGATCGAGGTCAGGTTTAATCAAAAGTTTCGGTGTGGTACCACACTATTATGTGATCCAAACCAGAAAAAACCCAGGATCTGTTCAAGAAGTATGTGGAGAATGCGAAAGTATGAGACTGATGAGGGCAAATCCCAGACCTAATCCAGACCTAACATGCGTTATCCTCTGAAATATTCATCGAAACCAGGTTTAATGGACTGTTTCAGTGTGGTACCACATTACTACGGGATCCAAACCAGAAAATGCCCAGAATCTGGCCATCAAGTATGAGAAATATGCAAAAGTACGAGCCTGATGAGAGCAAATCCCAGACCTAACCTAGACCTAACAAGAGTTATTCTCTAAGATATTCATCGAAACCAGGTTTAATGGACTTTTTCATTGTGGTACCACATGACTACGTGATCCAAACCTGAAGAAACCCAGGATCCGTTCAACAAGTATGTGAAGAATGCGAAAGTATGTGTCTGATGAGGGAAAATCCCAGGGCTAACCTAGACCTAACATGCGTTACCCTCAAAAATATTGATCGAAACCATGTTTAATCGACTGTTTCAGTGTGGTACCACATTACTACGTGATCCAAACCAGAAAAAAACCCGGGATCTGTACAGCAAGTATGTGAAGAATGCGAAAGTATGAGCCTGACGGGGGCAAATCCCAGACCTACCCCAGACATAACTTGCGTTATCCTCCAAAATATTGATCGAAACCAGGTTTAATGGACTGTTTCACTGGGGTAGCACATTAGTACGTGATCCAATCCAGAAAAAGCCCTGGATCTGGCCATCAAGTATGAGAAATATACGAAAATACGAGCCTGATGAGAGCAAATCCCAGACCTAACCTAGACCTAATATGAGTTATTCTCTAAAATTTTGATCGAAACCAGGTTTAATCGACTGTTTTAGTGTGGTACCACATTACTACGTGATCCAAACCAGAAAAAACCCCGTATCCGTTCAACATGTATGTGAAGAATGCGAAAGTGTGGGTCTGATGAGGGAAAATCCCAGGCCTAACCAAGCCATAACATGCGCTACGCTCAAAATTATTGATCGAAACCAGGTTGAATGGATTGTTTCAGTGTTGTACCACATTGCTACGTGATCCTAACCAGAAAAAGCCAGGAATCTGTTCAACAAGTATGTGAAAAATGCGAAATTATGACCCTGGTGGGCGCAAATCCCAGACCTAACGCTGACCTAACATGTGCTATCCTCTAAAATATTGATCGATACCAGGTTTAATGGACTGTCTCAGTGTGGTACCGCATTACAACGTGATCCAAACAAGAAAAAGCTCGGGTTCTGGCGAACAAGTATGCGAAAAATTCGAATATATGAGCCTCATGAGGGCAAATCCCAGACCTAACCCAGACCTAACATGCGTTATCCTCTAAAATATTTATCGAGACCAGGTTGAATCGACTGTTTCAGTGTGGTACCAAATTACCACGTGATCCAAACCAGTGAAAGCCCTGGATAGGGCCAACAAGAATTAGATATATGCGAAAGTATGAGCCAGATGAGAACAAATCCCGGATCTAACATAGTCCTAACATGCGTTATCCTCTAAAATATAGATCGAAACCAGGTTTAATCGACTGTTTCAGTGTGATACCACATTACCACGTGATCCAAACCAGAAAAGGCCCAGGATCTGGTCAACAAGTATCAGAAATATGCGAAAGTATGAGCCTGACGAGGGCAAATCCCAGGACTAACATAGACATAACATGCGTTATCCTCTAAAATATTGATCGAAACCAGGTTTAATGGACTGCTTCAGTGTGGTACCACATTACTACGTGATCCAATCCAGCAAAAGCCCTGGATCTGGCCATCGAGTATGAGAAATGTACGAAAAGACGAGCCTGATGATAGCAAATGCCAGACCTAACCTAGACCTAATATGAGTTATTCTCTAAAATATTGATCGAAGCCAGGTTTAATCGACTGTTTTAGTGTGGTACCACATTACTACGTGATCCAAACTAGAAAAAATCCAGGATCCGTTCAACATGTATGTGAAGAATGCGAAAGTATGGGTCTGATGAGGGAAAATCCCAGGCCTAACCTAGACCTAACATGCGTTATCCTCAAATATATTGATCGAAACCAGGTTTAATCGACTGTTGCAGTGTGGCACGACATTAGTACATGATCCAAACCAGTGAAAGCCCTGGATAGGGCCAACAAGAATTAGATATATGCGAAAGTATGAGCCAGATGAGAACAAATCCCGGATCTAACATAGCCCTAACATGCGTTATCCTCTAAAATATAAATCGAAACCAGGTTTAATCGACTGTTTCAGTGTGATACCACATTACCACGTGATCCAAACCAGAAAAAGCCCAGGATCTGGCCAACAAGAATGAGAATTATACGAAAGTTTGAGCCAAATGAGGGCAAATCCCAGACCTAACCCAGACCTAACATGCGATATCCTCTAAAACATTGATCGAAACCAGGTTCAATTGACTGTTTCAGTGTGGAACCACATTACTATGTAATCCCAACCAGATAAAGCCCAGAATCTGGCCATCAAGTATGAGAAATATGCGAAAGTATGAGTCTGATGAGGGCAAATCCCAGACCTAACCCAGACCTAACATGCGTTATCCTCCAAAATATTGATCGAAACCGGGTTGAATTGACTGTTTCAGTGTGGTACCACATTACTACTTGATCCAAACCAGAAAAAACCCCCGATCAGGTCAACATGTATGTTAAAACTGCGAAAGTATGACCCTGATGAAAGAAAAACCCCAGACCTAACTCTGACCTAATATGTGTTATCCTCTAAGATATTGATCGAAACCAGGTTTAATCGACTGTTTCAGTGTGATACCACAATACCACGTGATCCCAACCAGAAAAAGCCCAGGATCTGGTCAACAAGTATGTGAAGAATGCGAAAGTATGAGACTGATGAGGGCAAATCCCAGACCTAATCCAGACCTAACATGCGTTATCCTCTGAAATATTCATCGAAACCAGGTTTAATTGACTGTTTCAGTGTGGTACCACATTTCAACGTGATCCAAACCTGAAAGAAACTCTCAATCAGGACAACATGTGTGCTAAAACTGCGAAAGTATGACCCCGATGAGGGCAAATCCCAGACCTAACCTAGACCAAACATGCGCTATCCTCTAAAATGTTGATCGAAACTAGGTTTAATCGACTGTTTCAGTGTGGTACCACATTATTACGTGGTGGAATCCAGTGAAATCCCAGGATCTGGCCAACAAGAATGAGAATTATACGAAAGTTTGAGCCAGATGAGGGCAAATCCCAGACCTAACCCAGACCTAACATGCGATATCCTCTAAAACATTGATCGAAACCATGTTCAATTGACTGTTTCAGTGTGGAACCACATTACTATGTGATCCCATCCAGAAAAAGCCCAGAATCTGGCCATCAAGTATGCGAAATATGCGAAAGTAGGTGCCTGATCAGTGCAAATCCCAGACCTAACCTAGACCTAACATGCGTTATCATCTAAAATATTGATCGAGGTCAGGTTTAATCAAAAGTTTCGGTGTGGTACCACACTATTATGTGATCCAAACCAGAAAAAACCCAGGATCTGTTCAAGAAGTATGTGGAGAATGCGAAAGTATGAGACTGATGAGGGCAAATCCCAGACCTAATCCAGACCTAACATGCGTTATCCTCTGAAATATTCATCGAAACCAGGTTTAATGGACTGTTTCAGTGTGGTACCACATTACTACGGGATCCAAACCAGAAAATGCCCAGAATCTGGCCATCAAGTATGAGAAATATGCAAAAGTACGAGCCTGATGAGAGCAAATCCCAGACCTAACCTAGACCTAACAAGAGTTATTCTCTAAGATATTCATCGAAACCAGGTTTAATGGACTTTTTCATTGTGGTACCACATGACTACGTGATCCAAACCTGAAGAAACCCAGGATCCGTTCAACAAGTATGTGAAGAATGCGAAAGTATGTGTCTGATGAGGGAAAATCCCAGGGCTAACCTAGACCTAACATGCGTTACCCTCAAAAATATTGATCGAAACCATGTTTAATCGACTGTTTCAGTGTGGTACCACATTACTACGTGATCCAAACCAGAAAAAAACCCGGGATCTGTACAGCAAGTATGTGAAGAATGCGAAAGTATGAGCCTGACGGGGGCAAATCCCAGACCTACCCCAGACATAACTTGCGTTATCCTCCAAAATATTGATCGAAACCAGGTTTAATGGACTGTTTCACTGGGGTAGCACATTAGTACGTGATCCAATCCAGAAAAAGCCCTGGATCTGGCCATCAAGTATGAGAAATATACGAAAATACGAGCCTGATGAGAGCAAATCCCAGACCTAACCTAGACCTAATATGAGTTATTCTCTAAAATTTTGATCGAAACCAGGTTTAATCGACTGTTTTAGTGTGGTACCACATTACTACGTGATCCAAACCAGAAAAAACCCCGTATCCGTTCAACATGTATGTGAAGAATGCGAAAGTGTGGGTCTGATGAGGGAAAATCCCAGGCCTAACCAAGCCATAACATGCGCTACGCTCAAAATTATTGATCGAAACCAGGTTGAATGGATTGTTTCAGTGTTGTACCACATTGCTACGTGATCCTAACCAGAAAAAGCCAGGAATCTGTTCAACAAGTATGTGAAAAATGCGAAATTATGACCCTGGTGGGGGCAAATCCCAGACCTAACGCTGACCTAACATGTGCTATCCTCTAAAATATTGATCGATACCAGGTTTAATGGACTGTCTCAGTGTGGTACCGCATTACAACGTGATCCAAACAAGAAAAAGCTCGGGTTCTGGCGAACAAGTATGCGAAAAATTCGAATATATGAGCCTCATGAGGGCAAATCCCAGACCTAACCCAGACCTAACATGCGTTATCCTCTAAAATATTTATCGAGACCAGGTTGAATCGACTGTTTCAGTGTGGTACCAAATTACCACGTGATCCAAACCAGTGAAAGCCCTGGATAGGGCCAACAAGAATTAGATATATGCGAAAGTATGAGCCAGATGAGAACAAATCCCGGATCTAACATAGTCCTAACATGCGTTATCCTCTAAAATATAGATCGAAACCAGGTTTAATCGACTGTTTCAGTGTGATACCACATTACCACGTGATCCAAACCAGAAAAGGCCCAGGATCTGGTCAACAAGTATCAGAAATATGCGAAAGTATGAGCCTGACGAGGGCAAATCCCAGGACTAACATAGACATAACATGCGTTATCCTCTAAAATATTGATCGAAACCAGGTTTAATGGACTGCTTCAGTGTGGTACCACATTACTACGTGATCCAATCCAGCAAAAGCCCTGGATCTGGCCATCAAGTATGAGAAATGTACGAAAAGACGAGCCTGATGATAGCAAATGCCAGACCTAACCTAGACCTAATATGAGTTATTCTCTAAAATATTGATCGAAGCCAGGTTTAATCGACTGTTTTAGTGTGGTACCACATTACTACGTGATCCAAACTAGAAAAAATCCAGGATCCGTTCAACATGTATGTGAAGAATGCGAAAGTATGGGTCTGATGAGGGAAAATCCCAGGCCTAACCTAGACCTAACATGCGTTATCCTCAAATATATTGATCGAAACCAGGTTTAATCGACTGTTGCAGTGTGGCACGACATTAGTACATGATCCAAACCAGTGAAAGCCCTGGATAGGGCCAACAAGAATTAGATATATGCGAAAGTATGAGCCAGATGAGAACAAATCCCGGATCTAACATAGCCCTAACATGCGTTATCCTCTAAAATATAAATCGAAACCAGGTTTAATCGACTGTTTCAGTGTGATACCACATTACCACGTGATCCAAACCAGAAAAAGCCCAGGATCTGGCCAACAAGAATGAGAATTATACGAAAGTTTGAGCCAAATGAGGGCAAATCCCAGACCTAACCCAGACCTAACATGCGATATCCTCTAAAACATTGATCGAAACCAGGTTCAATTGACTGTTTCAGTGTGGAACCACATTACTATGTAATCCCAACCAGATAAAGCCCAGAATCTGGCCATCAAGTATGAGAAATATGCGAAAGTATGAGTCTGATGAGGGCAAATCCAAGGCCTAACCAAGACCTAACATGCGATTTCCTCTAAAATATTGATCGAAACCAGGTTTAATTGACTGTTTCAGTGTGGTACCACATTTCAACCTGATCCAAACCTGAAGGAAACTCTCAATCAGGTCAACATGTGTGCTAAAACTGCGAAAGTATGTCCCCGATGAGGGCAAATCCCAGACCTAACCAAGACCAAACATGCGCTATCCTCTAAAATGTTGATCGAAACTAGGTTTAATCGACTGTTTCAGTGTGGTACCACATTATTACGTGGTGGAAACCAGTGAAATCCCAGGATCTGGCCAACAAGAATGAGAATTATACAAAAGTTTGAGACAGATGAGGGCAAATCCCAGACCTAACCCAGACCTAACATGCGATATCCTCTAAAACATTGATCGAAACCAGGTTCAATTGACTGTTTCAGTGTGGAACCACATTACTATGTGATCCCATCCAGAAAAAGCCCAGAATCTGGCCATCAAGTATGCGAAATATGCGAAAGTATGAGCCTGATCAGTGCAAATCCCAGACCTAACCTAGACCTAACATGTGTTATCCTCTAAAATATTGATTAAAACCAGGTTTAATGATCTGTTTCAGTGTGGTACCACATTACGACGTGATCCAAACCAGAAAAAACCCAGGTTCTGTTCAACAAGTATGTGAAGAATGTGAAAGTATGAGTCTGATGAGGGCAAATCCAAGGCCTAAACTAGACCTAAGATGCGTTAACTTCTAAAATATTGATCGAAACCAGGTTTAATTGACTGCTTCAGTGTGGTACCACATTTCAACGTAATCCAAACCAGAAAGAAACCCTCGATCAGGTCAACATGTATGTTAAAACTGCGAAAGTATGACCCTGATGAAAGCAAAACCCCAGACCTAACACTGACCTAACATGTGTTATCCTCTAAAATATTGATGGAAACCAGGTATAATCAAAAGTTTCAGTGTGGTGCCACACAACTACGTGATCCAAACCAGAAGAAACCCAGGATCTGTTCAACAAGTATGTGAAAAATTCGAATATATGGGCCAGATGAGGGCAAATCCCAGACCTAACGCAGACCTAACGTGCGTTATCCTCTAAAATATTGATGGAAACCAGGTTTAATTGACTGTTTCAGTGTGGTACCACATTACAACGTGATCCAAACCAGAAAAAACCCTCGATCACGTCAACATGTATGTTAAAACTGCGAAAGTGTGACCCTGATGATGGCAAATCCCAGGCCTAACCTAGACCTAACATGTGTTATCATCTAAAATATTGATCGAAACCTGGTTTAATCGACTGTTTCTGTGTGGTACCACATTACTATGAGATCCAAACCAGAAAAAAACCAGGATCTGTTCGAGAAGTATGTGAAAAATGCGAAAGTATGAGCCTCATGAGGGCAAATCACAGACCTAACCCAGACCTTACATGCGTTATCCTCTAAAATATTGATCGAAACCAGGTTTAATTGACTGTTTCAGTGTGGTACCACATTTCTACCTGATCCAAACCAGGAAAAACCCTCGATCAGGTCAACATGTATGTTAAAACTGCGAAAGTATGACCCTGATGAAAGCAAAACCCCAGACCTAACACTGACTTAACATGTGTTCTCCTCGAAAATATTGATCGAAACCAGGTTTAATGGACTGTTTCAGTGTGGAACCACATTACTACGTGGTGCAATCCAGTGAAAGCCCAGGATCTGGCCAAAAAGAATTAGAAATATGCGAAAGTATGAGCCTAATAAGAGCAAATATCAGACCTAAACTTGACCTAACATGCGTTATCGTCTAAAATATTGGTCGAGGTCAGGTTTAATCAAAAGTTTCAGTGTGGTACCACATAACTACGTGATCGAAACCAGAAAAAGCCCAGGATCGGTTCAAGAATTATGTGAAGAATGCGAAAGTATGAGACTGATGATGGCAAATCCCAGACCTAATGCAGACCTAACATGCGTTATCCCCTAAAATATGGATCGAAACCAGGTTTAATGGAATGTTTCAGTGTGGAACCACATTACTATGTGATCCCAACCAGAGAAAGCCCAGAATCTGGACATCAAGTATGAGAAATATGCGATAGTATGAGCCTGATAAGAGCAAATCTCAGACCTAACGTTGACCTAATATGCGTTATCGTCTAAAACATTGGACGAGGTCAGGTTTAATCAAAAGTTTCAGTGTGGTACCACATAACTACGTGACCCAAACCAGAAAAAACCCAGGATCTGTTCAACAAGTATGTGAAAAATGCGAAAGTACGAGCCTCACAAGGCAAATCCCAGACCTATGCCAGACCTAACATGCGTTATCCTCTAAAATATTTATCGGGACCAGGTTGAATTGACTCTTTCAGTGTGGTACCACATTACTACGTGATCCAAACCAGTGAAAGCCCAGGATCGGGCCAACAAGAATGAGAAATATGCGAAAGTATGAGCCTGATGAGAGCAAATCACAGACCTAACCTTGATCTAACATGCGTTATCGTCAAAAATATTGGTCGAGGTCAGGTTTAATCAGAAGTTTAGGTGTGGTACCTCACTACTATGTGATCCAAACCAGAAATAACCCAGGATCTGTTCAAGAATTATGTGAAGAATGCGAAAGTATGAGACTGATGAGGGCACATCCCAGACCTAACCCAGACCTAACATGCGTTATCCCCTAAAATATTGATCGAAACCAGGTTTAATTGACTGTTTCAGTGTGGTACCACATTACTACTTGATCCAAACCAGAAAAAACCCCCGATCAGGTCAACATGAATGTTAAAACTGCGAAAGTATGACCCTGATGAAAGAAAAGCCCCAGACCTAACACTGACCTAATATGTGTTATCCTCTAAGATATTGATCGAAACCAGGTTTAATCGACTGTCTCAGTGTGGTCCCACAATACTACGTGATCCAAACCAGAAAAAGCCCAGGATCTGGCCTACAAGTATGAGAAATATGCGAAAGTATGAGCCTCATAAGGGCAAACCAAACACCTAACCCAGACCTAACACGCGTTATCCTCTAAAATATTTATCGAGACCTAGTTGAATTGACTGTTTCAGTGTGGTTCCACATAACTACGTGATCCAACCCAGAAAACCCCAAGGATCTGGGCAACAAGCATGAGAAATATGCGAAAGTATGAGCCTCATGGGGGCAAATCCCAGACCTATCCCAGACCTAACTTGCGTTATCCACTAAAATATTGAACGAAACCAGGATTAATTGACTGTTTCAGTGTGGTACCACATTACTACGTGATCCAAACCAAAAAAAGCCCAGAATCTGGCCATCGAGTATGAGAAATATGCGAAAGTATGAGCCAGATGAGAACAAATCCCGGATCTAACATAGTCCTAACATGCGTTATCCTCTAAAATATAAATCGAAACCAGGTTTAATCGACTGTTTCAGTGTGATACCACATTACGACGCGATCCAAACCAGAAAAAGCCCAGGATCTGGTCAACAAGTAGGAGAAATATGCGAAAGTATGAGCCTCATGAGGGCAAATCCCAGACCTAACCCAGACCTAACATGCGTTATCCTCTAAAATATTTATCGAGACCAGGTTGAATTGACTGTTTCAGTCTGGTACCACATTACCACATGATCCAAACCAGTGAAAGCCCTGGATAGGGCCAACAAGAATTAGATATATGCGAAAGTATGAGCCAGATGAGAACAAATCCCGGATCTAACATAGTCCTAACATGCGTTATCCTCTAAAATATAGATCGAAACCAGGTTTAATCGACTGTTTCAGTGTGATACCACAATACCACGTGATCCAAACCAGAAAAAGCCCAGGATCTGGTCAACAAGTATGTGAAGAATGCGAAAGTATGTGTCTGATGAGGGAAAATTCCAGGGCCTAACCAAGACCTAACATGCGATTTCCTCTAAAATATTGATCGAAACCAGGTTTAACTGACTGTTTCAGTGTGGTACCACATTTCAACGTGATCCAAACCTGAAAGAAACTCTCAATCAGGTCAACATGTGTGCTAAAACTGCGAAAGTATGACACCGATGATTGCAAATCCCAGACCTAACCTAGACCAAACATGCGCTATCCTCTAAAATGTTGATCGAAACTAGGTTTAATCGACTGTTTCAGTGTGGTACCACATTATTACGTGGTGGAAACCAGTGAAATCCCAGGATCTGGCCAACAAGAATGAGAATTATACGAAAGTTTGAGCCAGATGAGGGCAAATCCCAGACCTAACCCAGACCTAACATGTGATATCCTCTAAAACATTGATCGAAACCAGGTTTAGTCGACAGTTTCAGTGTGGTTCCGCATTACTACGTGATCCAAAACAGTGGAAGCCCGAGATCTGGCCAACAAGTATGAGAAATATGCGAAAGTATGAGCCTCATAAGGGCAAATCACACACCTAACCCAGACCTAACATGCGTTATGCCCTAAAATATTGATCGAAACCAGGTTTAATGGACAGTTTCAGTGTGGTACCACATTACTACGTGATCCAATCCAGAAAAAGCCCTGGATCTGGCCATCAAGTATGAGAAATGTACGAAAATACGAGCCTGATGGGAGCAAATCCCAGACCTAACCTAGACCTAATATGAGTTATTCTCTAAAATTTTGATCGAAACCAGGTTTAATGGACTGTTTCAGTGTGGTACCACATTACTACGTGATCCAATCCAGAAAAAGCCCTGGATCTGGCCATCAAGTATGAGAAATGTACGAAAATACGAGCCTCATGAGAGCAAATCCCAGACCTAACCTAGACCTAATATGAGTTATTCTCAAAAATATTGATCGAAACCAGGTTTCATCGACTGTTTTAGTGTGGTACCACATTACTACGTGATCCAAACTAGAAAAAACCCAGGATCCGTTCAACATGTATGTGAAGAATGCGAAAGTATGGGTCTGATGAGGGAAAATCCCAGGGCTAACCTAGACCTACCATGCGTTACCCTCAAAAATATTGATCGAAACCATGTTTAATCGACTGTTTCAGTGTGGTACCGCATTACTACGTGATCCAAACCAGAAAAAAACCCGGGATCTGTACAGCAAGTATGTGAAGAATGCGAAAGTATGAGCCTGACGAGGGCAAATCCCAGACCTACCCCAGACATAACTTGCGTTATCCTCCAAAATATTGATCGAAACCAGGTTTAATGGACTGTTTCAGTGGGGTACCACATTACTACGTGATCCAATCCAGAAAAAGCCCTGGATCTGGCCATCAAGTATGAGAAATATACGAAAATACGAGCCTGATGAGAGCAAATCCCAGTCCTAACCTAGACCTAATATGTGTTATTATCTAAAATTTTGATCGAAACCAGGTTTAATCGACTGTTTTAGTGTGGTACCACATTACTACGTGATCCAAACCAGAAAAAACCCAGGATCTGTTCTACAAGTATGTGAAAAACGCGAAAGTATGAGCCTGATGAGGGCAAATCCCAGACCTATTCCAGACATAACTTGCGTTATCCTCTAAAATATTGATCGAAACCAGGTTTAATGGACTGTTTTTGTGTGGTACCACATTACTACGTTATCCAAGCCAGAAAAAGTCCAGGATCTAGCCATCAAGTATGAGAAATATGCGAAAGTATCAGCTTGCTAAGGGCAAATCCAAGACATAACCCAGACCTAACAGGCGTTATCCTCTTAAATATTCATCGAAACCAGGTTTAATTAACTGTTTCAGTGTGGTACCACATTACTACGTGATGCAATCCTGAAAAAGCCAAGGATCTAGCCATCAAGTATGAGAAATATGCGAAAGAATGAGCCTGCACAGGGCAAATCCCAGGCCTAACCTAGACATAACATGCGTTATCCTCTAAAATATTGATCGAAACCAGGTTTAATCAACTGTTTCAGTGTGGTACCACAATACTACGTGATCCAAACTAGAAAAAGCCCAGGATCTGGCCATCAAGTATGAGAAAAACGCGAAAGTTTGAGCCTGATGAGGGCAAATCCCAGACCTAACCTAGACCTAGCATGCGTAATCCTCTAAAATATTGATCGAAACCAGGATTAGTGGTCTGCTTCAGTGTGATACCACATTACTACGTGATCGAAACCAGAAAAAAACCAGGATCTGTTCAAGAAGTATGTGAAGAATGCGAAAGTATGAGACTGATGAGGGCAATTCCTAGACCTAATCTAGACATAACATGCGTTATCCTCTAAAATATTGATCGAAACCAGGTTTAGTGGTCTGCTTCAGTGTGATACCACATTACTACGTGATCGAAACCAGAAAAAAACCAGGATCTGTTCAAGAAGTATGTGAAGAATGCGAAAGTATGAGACTGATGAGGGCAATTCCTAGACCTAATCTAGACATAACATGCGTTATCCTCTAAAATATTTATCAAGACAAGGTTTAATTGAATGTCTCGGTGTGGTACCACATTACTGCGTGATCCAAACCAGAAAAAACCCAGGATCTGTTCTACAAGTATGTGAAAAACGCGAAAGTATGAGCCTGATGAGGGCAAATCCCAGACCTATTCCAGACATAACTTGCGTTATCCTCTAAAATATTGACCGAAACCAGGTTTAATGGACTGTTTTTGTGTGGTACCACATTACTACGTGATGCAATCCAGAAAAAGCCCAGGATCTGTTCAACAAGTACGTGAAGTATGCGAAAGTATGAGTATGACGAGGGCAAATGCCAGGACTAACCTAGACATAACATGCGTTATCCTCTAAAATATTGATCGAAACCAGGATTAGTGGACTGCTTCCGTGTGGTACCACATTACTACGTGATCCAAAGCAGAAGAAACCCAGGATCCGTTCAACAAGTACGTGAAGTATGCGAAAGTATGAGTATGATGAGGGCAAATGCCAGGACTAACCTAGACATAACATGCGTTATCCTCTAAAATATTGATCGAAACCAGGTTTAATGACCTGTTTCAGTGTGGTACCACATTAGTACGTGATCCAAACCAGAAAAAGCGAGGGATCTGTTCAACAAGTATGTGAAAAACGCGAAAATATGAGCCTGATGATGGCAAATCCCAGACCAATCCCGGACATAACTTCCGTTATCCTCTAAAATATTGATCGAGACCAGATTTAATTGACTGTTTTAGTGTGGTACCACTTTACTACGGGATCCAAAGCAGAAAAAACCCTCGATCAGGTCAACATGTATGCTAAACTGCGAAAGTATGACCCTGATGAGGGCAAATCCCAGACCTATCCCAGACCTAACTTGCGTTATCCTATAAAATATTGATCGAAACCAGGTTTAATCAACTGTTTTTGTGTGGTACCACAATACTACGTGATCCAAACTAGAAAAAGCCCAGGATCTGGCCATCAAGTATGAGAAAAACGCGAAAGTATGAGCCCGATGATGGCAAATCCCACACCTATCCCAGACATAACTTGCGTTATCCTCTAAAATATTGATCGAAACCAGGTTTAATCAACTGTTTTAGTGTGGTACCACAATACTACGTGATCCAAACTAGAAAAAGCCTAGGATCTGGCCATCAAGTATGAGAAAAACGCGAAAGTTTGTGCCTGATGAGGGCAAATCCCAGACCTAACCTAGACCTAGCATGCGTAATCCTCTAAAATATTGATCGAAACCAGGATTAGTGGTCTGCTTCAGTGTGATACCACATTACTACGTGATCGAAACCAGAAAAAAACCAGGATCTGTTCAAGAAGTATGTGAAGAATGCGAAAGTATGAGACTGATGAGGGCAAATCCTAGACCTAACCTAGACATAACATGCGTTATCCTCTAAAATGTTGATCGAAACCAGGCTTAATCAACTGTTTTAGTGTGGTACCACAATACTACGTGATCCAAACTAGAAAAAGCCCAGGATCTGGCCATCAAGTATGAGAAAAACGCGAAAGTATGAGCCTGCTGAGGGCAAATCCCAGGCCTAACCTAGACATAACATGCGTTATCCACTAAAATGTTGATCGTAACCTGGTTTAGTGGACAGTTTCCGTGTGGTACCACATTACTACGTGATCCAAAGCAGAAAAAACCCAGGATCTGTTCAACAAGTATGTGAAAAACGCGAAAATATGAGCCTGATGATGGCAAATCCCAGACCAATCCCGGACATAACTTCCGTTATCCTCTAAAATATTGATCGAGAACAGATTTAATTGACTGTTTTAGTGTGGTACCACTTTACTACGGGATCCAAAGCAGAAAAAACCCTCGATCAGGTCAACATGTATGCTAAACTGCGAAAGTATGACCCTGATGAGGGCAAATCACAGGCATAACCTAGACCTAACATGCGTAATCCTCTAAAATATTGATCGAAACCAGGTTTAATGCACTGTTTCAGTGTGGTACCACATTACTACGCGATCCAAAGCAGAAAAAACCCTCGATCAGGTCAACATGTATGCTAAACTGCGAAAGTATGACCCTGATGAGGGCAAATCCCAGACCTATCCCAGACCTAACTTGCGTTATCCTATAAAATATTGATCGAAACCAGGTTTAATCAACTGTTTTTGTGTGGTACCACAATACTACGTGATCCAAACTAGAAAAAGCCCAGGATCTGGCCATCAAGTATGAGAGAAACGCGAAAGTTTGAGCCTGATGAGGGCAAATCCCAGACCTAACCTAGACCTAGCATGCGTAATCCTCTAAAATATTGATCGAAACCAGGATTAGTGGTCTGCTTCAGTGTGATACCACATTACTACGTGATCGAAACCAGAAAAAAACCAGGATCTGTTCAAGAAGTATGTGAAGAATGCGAAAGTATGAGACTGATGAGGGCAAATCCTAGACCTAACCTAGACATAACATGCGTTATCCTCTAAAATATTGATCGAAACCGGGTTTAGTGGACTGCTTCAGTGTGGTACCACGTTACTACGTGATCCATACCACAAAAAGGCATGGATCTGTTCAACAAGTATGTGAAAAACGCGAAAGTATGGGCCAGATGAGGGCAAATCCTAGACCTAACCCAGACCTAACATGCGTTATCCTCTAAAATACGGTGTGATTAGCATCAGGTACGTCGGGGTCGCAACGCCCCGTACTGCGCCGGACACAGCCCCTGAGGGGAAGGGCAAATCCTAGACCTAACCCAGACCTAACAGGCGTTATCCTCTAAAATATTTATCAAGACCAGGTTTAATTGAATGTCTCGGTGTGGTACCACATTACTGCGTGATCCAAACCAGAAAAAACCCAGGATCTGTTCTACAAGTATGTGAAAAACGCGAAAGTACGAGCCTGATGAGGGCAAATCCCAGACCTATCCCAGACCTAACTTGCGTTGTCCTCTAAGATATTGATGGAAACCGGGTTTAATTGACTGTTTCAGTGTGGTACCACCTTACTACGTGATCCAAACCAGAAAAAGCCAGGAATCTGGCCATCAAGTATGAGAAATATGCGAAAGTACGAGCCTGATGACAGCAAATCCCAGGCCTAACCTAGACCTAGCATGCGTAATCCTCTAAAATATTGATCGAAACCAGGATTAGTGGTCTGCTTCAGTGTGATACCACATTACTACGTGATCGAAACCAGAAAAAACCCAGGATCTGTTCAAGAAGTATGTGAAGAATGCGAAAGTATGAGACTGATGAGGGCAAATCCTAGACCTAACCTAGACATAACATGCGTTATCCTCTAAAATATTGATCGAAACCAGGTTTAATGGACTGTTTAAGTGTGGTACCACATTACTACGTGATCCAAACCAGAAAAAACCCAGGATCTGTTCAACAAGTGTGTGAAAAACGTGAAAGTACGAGCCTGATGAGGGCAAATCCCAGACCTATCCCAGACCTAACTTGCGTTATCCTCTAAAATATAGATCGAAACCAGGTTTAATAGACCGTTTCAGTGTGGTACCACATTACTACGTGATCCAATCCAGAAAAAGCCCAGGATCTAGCCATGAAGTATGAGAAATAAGCGAAAGTATGAGCCTGACGAGGGCAAATCCTAGACCTAACCCAAACCTAACATGCGTTATCCTCTAAAATATTGATCGAAACCAGGTTTAGTGGACTGTTACCGTGTGATACCACATTACTACGTGATCGAAACCAGAAGAAACCCAGGATCTGGTCAACAAGTATGTGAAAAACGCGAAAGTATGAGCCTGCTGAGGCCAAATCCTAGACCTATCACAGACATAACTTGCGTTGTCCTCTAAAATATTGATCGAAACCAGGTTTAATGGACTGTTTCTGTGTGGTACCACATTACTACGCGATCCAAACCAGAAAAAACCCAGGATCTGTTCAACAAGTATGTGAAAAACGCGAAAGTATGAGCCTGATCCTAGACCTAACCCAGACCTATCCCTGACATAACTTGCGTTATCCTCTAAAATACTGATCGAAACCTGGTTTAATTGACTGTTTTAGTGTGGTACCACTTTACTACGTGATCCAAAGCAGAAAAAACCCTCGATCAGGTCAACATGTATGTTAAAACTGCGAAAGAATGAGCCTGATGAGAGCAAATGCCAGGCCTAACCCAGACCAAACATTAATTATTCTCTAAAATATTGATCGAAACCAGGTTTAATGGACTGTTTCTGTGTGGTACCACATTACTACGCGATCCAAGCCAGAAAAAATCCAGGATCTGTTTAACAAGTATGTGAAAAGCGCGAAAGAATGAGCCTGATGATGGCAAATCCCAGACCTATCCCAGACCTAACTTGCGTTGTCCACTAAAATATTGATGGAAACCAGGTTTAATTGGCTGTTTCAGTGTGGTACTACATTATTACGTGATCCAATCCAGAAAAAACCATCGATCAGGTCAACATGTATGTTAAAACTGCGAAAGTATGACCCTGATAAGGGCAAATCCCAGGCCTAACCTAGACCTAACATGCGTTATCCTCTAAAATATTTATCAAGACCTGGTTTAACTGACTGTTTCAGTGTGGCATCACATTACTACGTGATCCAAACCAGAAAAAGCCCAGAATCTGGCCATCAAGTATGATAAATATGCAAAAGTTCGAGCCAGATGAGAGCAAATCCCAGACCTAACCTAGGCATAACATGCGTTATCCTCTAAAATGTTGATCGAAACCAGGTTTAATCAACTATTTTAGTGTGGTACCACAATACTACGTGATCCAAACTAGAAAAGGCCCAGGATCTGGCCATCAAGTATGAGAAAAACGCGAAAGTATGAGCCTGATGATGGCAAATCACAGACCTATCCCAGACATAACTTGCGTTATCCTCTAAAATATTGACCGGGACCATGTTTAATTGACTGTTTTAGTGTGGTACCACTTTACTACGCGATTCAAAGCAGAAAAAACTCTCGATCAGGTCAACATGTATGCTAAACTGCGAAAGTATGACCCTGATGAGGGCAAATCCCAGGCATAACCTAGACCTAACGTGCGTAATCCTCTAAAATATTGATCGAAACCAGGTTTAATGGACTGTTTGAGTGTGGTACCACATTAGTACGTGATCCAAACCAGAAAAAGCGAGGGATCTGTTCAACAAGTATGTGAGAAACGCGAAAATATGACCCTGATGAGGGCAAATCCCAGACCTATCCCAGACCTAACTTGCGTTATCCTATAAAATATTGATCGAAACCAGGTTTAATCAACTGTTTTAGTGTGGTACCACAATACTACGTGATCCAAACTAGAAAAAGCCCAGGATCTGGCCATCAAGTATGAGAAAAACGCGAAAGTATGAGCCTGATGAGGGCAAATCCCACACCTATCCCAGACATAACTTGCGTTATCCTCTAAAATATTGATCGAAACCAGGTTTAATTGACCGTTTCAGTGTGGTACCACATTACTACGTGATTCAATCCAGAAAAAGCCCAGGATCTGTTCAACAAGTATGTGAAGTATGCGAAAGTATGAGTCTGATGAGGGCAAATCCCAGGACTAACCTAGACATAACATGCGTTATCCTCTAAAATATTGATCGAAACCAGGTTTAATGGACTGTTTCAGTGTGGTACCACATTACTACGTGATCCAAACCAGAAAAAGCCTGGGATCTGCTCAGCAAGTATGTGAAAAACGCGAAAATATGACCCTGATGAGTGCAAATCCCAGACCTTGCCCGGACCTAACTTGCGTTATCCTACAAAATATTGATCGAAACCAGGTTTAATTAACTGTTTCAGTGTGGTACCTCTTTGCTACGTGTCCAAAGCAGAAAAAACAATCGATCAGGTCAACATGTATGTTAAAATTGCGGAAGTATGACCCTGATGAGTGCAAATCCCAGACCTATCCCAGACCTAACTTGCGTTATCCTCTATGATATTGATGGAAACCGGGTTTAATTGACTGTTTCAGTGTGGTACCACATTACTACGTGATCCAAACCAGAAAAAGCCCAGAATCTGGCCATCAAGTATGAGAAACATGCGAAAGTACGAGCCTGATGAGAGCAAATCCCAGGCCTAACCTAGACATAACATGCGTTATCCTCTAGAATATTGATCGAAACCAGATTTAATTGACCGTTTCAGTGTGGTACCATATTGCTACGTGATCCAATCCAGAATTAGCCCAGGATCTAGCCATAAAGTATGAGAAATATGCGAAAGTATGAGCCCGATGGGGGCAAATCCTTGACCTAACCCAGACCTAACATGCGTTATCCTCTAAAATATTTATCAAGACCAGGTTTAATTGAATGTTTCAGTGTGGTACCACATTACTACGTGATACAAACCAGACAAAACCCAGGATCCGTTCAACAAGTATGTGATGAATGCGAAAGTATGAGACTGACGAGGGCAAATCCTAGACCTAACCTAGACCTAACATGCGTAATCCTCTAAAATATTGATCGAAACCAGGTTTAACGGACACTTTCAGTGTGGTACCACATTACTACGTTATCCAAAGCAGAAAAAACCATCGATCAGGTCAACATGTATGTTAAAACTGCGAAAGTATGACCCCGATTAGGGCAAATCCCAGGCCTAACTTAGACCTAACATGCGTTATCCTCTAAAATATTTATCAAGACCAGGTTTAACTGACTGTTTCAGTGTGGCATCACATTACTACGTGATCCAAACCAGAAAAAGCCCAGAATCTGGCCATCAAGTATGATAAATATGCAAAAGTTCGAGCCAGATGAGAGCAAATCCCAGACCTAACCTAGACGTACCATGCGTTATTCTCTAAAATATTGATCGAAACCAGGTTTAATGGACTGTTTCAGTGTGGTACGACATTACTACATGATCCAAAACAGAAAAAGCCAGGGATCTGTTCAACAAGTATGTGAAAAACGCGAAAGTATGAGCCTGATGAGGGCAAATCCCAGACCTATCCCAGACATAACTTGCGTTATCCTCTAAAATATTGATCGAAACCAGGTTTAACGGACTCTTTCAGTGTGGTACCACATTACTACGTTATCCAATGCAGAAAAAACCCAGGATCTGTTCAACAAGTATGTGAAGAATGCGAAAGTATGAGACTGACGTGGGCAAATCCTAGACCTAACCTAGACATAACATGCGTTGTCCTCTAAAATATTCATCGAAGCCAGGTCTAATTAACTGTTTCAGTGTGGTACCCACATTACTACGTGATCCAAACCAGCAAAAGCCCGGAATCTGGCCACCAAGTATGAGAAATATGCGAAAGTACGAGCCTGATGAGAGCAAATCCCAGGCCTAACCTAGACATAACATGCGTTATCCTCTAGAATATTGATCGAAACCAGGTTTAATTGACCGTTTCAGTGTGGTACCACATTGCTACGTGATCCAATCCAGAATTAGCCCAGGATCTAGCCATGAAGTATGAGAAATATGCGAAAGTAGGAGCCCGATGGGGGCAAATCCTTGACCTAACCCAGACCTAACAAGCGTTATCCTCTAAAATATTTATCAAGACCAGGTTTAATTGAATGTTTCAGTGTGGTACCACATTACTACGCGATACAAACCAGACAAAACCCAGGATCCGTTCAACAAGTATGTGATGAATGCGAAAGTATGAGACTGACGAGGGCAAATCCTAGACCTAACCTAGACATAACATGCGATATCCTCTAAAATATTCATCGAAACCAGGTTTAATGGACTGTTTCAGTGTGGTACCACTTTGCTACGTTATCCAAAGCAGAAAAAACCATCGATCAGGTCAACATGTATGTTAAAACTGCGAAGGTATGACCCCGATTAGGGCAAATCCCAGGCCTAACCTAGACCTAACATGCGTTATCCTCTAAAATATTTATCAAGACCAGGTTTAACTGACAGTTTCAGTGTGGCATCACATTACTACGTGATCCAAACCAGAAAAAGCCCAGAATCTGGCCATCAAGTATGATAAATATGCAAAAGCTCGAGCCAGATGAGAGCAAATCCCAGACCTAACCTAGACGTACCATGCGTTATTCTCTAAAATATTGATCGAAACCAGGTTTAATGGACTGTTTCAGTGTGGTACGACATTACTACATGATCCAAAACAGAAAAAGCCAGGGATCTGTTCAACAAGTATGTGAAAAACGCGAAAGTATGAGCCTGATGATGGCAAATCACAGACCTATCCCAGACATAACTTGCGTTATCCTCTAAAATATTGACCGGGACCATGTTTAATTGACTGTTTTAGTGTGGTACCACTTTACTACGCGATTCAAAGCAGAAAAAACTCTCGATCAGGTCAACATGTATGCTAAACTGCGAAAGTATGACCCTGATGAGGGCAAATCCCAGGCATAACCTAGACCTAACATGCGTAATCCTCTAAAATATTGAACGAAACCAGGTTTAATGGACTGTTTCAGTGTGGTACCACATTAGTACGTGATCCAAACCAGAAAAAGCGAGGGATCTGTTCAACAAGTATGTGAGAAACGCGAAAATATGACCCTGATGAGGGCAAATCCCAGACCTATCCCAGACATAACTTGCGTTATCCTCTAAAATATTGATCGAAACCAGGTTTAATTGACCGTTTCAGTGTGGTACCACATTACTACGTGATTCAATCCAGAAAAAGCCCAGGATCTGTTCAACAAGTATGTGAAGTATGCGAAAGTATGAGTCTGATGAGGGCAAATCCCAGGACTAACCTAGACATAACATGCGTTATCCTCTAAAATATTGATCGAAACCAGGTTTAATGGACTGTTTCAGTGTGGTACCACATTACTACGTGATCCAAACCAGAAAAAGCCTGGGATCTGCTCAGCAAGTATGTGAAAAACGCGAAAATATGACCCTGATGAGTGCAAATCCCAGACCTTGCCCGGACCTAACTTGCGTTATCCTACAAAATATTGATCGAAACCAGGTTTAATTAACTGTTTCAGTGTGGTACCTCTTTGCTACGTGTCCAAAGCAGAAAAAACAATCGATCAGGTCAACATGTATGTTAAAATTGCGGAAGTATGACCCTGATGAGTGCAAATCCCAGACCTATCCCAGACCTAACTTGCGTTATCCTCTATGATATTGATGGAAACCGGGTTTAATTGACTGTTTCAGTGTGGTACCACATTACTACGTGATCCAAACCAGAAAAAGCCCAGAATCTGGCCATCAAGTATGAGAAACATGCGAAAGTACGAGCCTGATGAGAGCAAATCCCAGGCCTAACCTAGACATAACATGCGTTATCCTCTAGAATATTGATCGAAACCAGATTTAATTGACCGTTTCAGTGTGGTACCATATTGCTACGTGATCCAATCCAGAATTAGCCCAGGATCTAGCCATAAAGTATGAGAAATATGCGAAAGTATGAGCCCGATGGGGGCAAATCCTTGACCTAACCCAGACCTAACATGCGTTATCCTCTAAAATATTTATCAAGACCAGGTTTAATTGAATGTTTCAGTGTGGTACCACATTACTACGTGATACAAACCAGACAAAACCCAGGATCCGTTCAACAAGTATGTGATGAATGCGAAAGTATGAGACTGACGAGGGCAAATCCTAGACCTAACCTAGACCTAACATGCGTAATCCTCTAAAATATTGATCGAAACCAGGTTTAACGGACTCTTTCAGTGTGGTACCACATTACTACGTTATCCAAAGCAGAAAAAACCCAGGATCTGTTCAACAAGTATGTGAAGAATGCGAAAGTATGAGACTGACGAGGGCAAATCCTAGACCTAACCTAGACATAACATGCGTTATCCTCTAAAATATTCATCGAAGCCAGGTCTAATTAACTGTTTCAGTGTGGTACCCACATTACTACGTGATCCAAACCAGCAAAAGCCCGGAATCTGGCCATCAAGTATGAGAAATATGCGAAAGTACGAGCCTGATGAGAGCAAATCCCAGGCCTAACCTAGACATAACATGCGTTATCCTCTAGAATATTGATCGAAACCAGGTTTAATTGACCGTTTCAGTGTGGTACCACATTGCTACGTGATCCAATCCAGAATTAGCCCAGGATCTAGCCATGAAGTATGAAAAATATGCGAAAGTATGAGCCCGATGGGGGCAAATCCTTGACCTAACCCAGACCTAACATGCGTTATCCTCTAAAATATTTATCAAGACCAGGTTTAATTGAATGTTTCAGTGTGGTACCACATTACTACGTGATACAAACCAGACAAAACCCAGGATCCGTTCAACAAGTATGTGATGAATGCGAAAGTATGAGACTGACGAGGGCAAATCCTAGACCTAACCTAGACATAACATGCGATATCCACTAAAATATTCATCGAAGCCAGGTTTAATGGACTGTTTCAGTGTGGTACCACTTTGCTACGTTATCCAAAGCAGAAAAAACCATCGATCAGGTCAACATGTATGTTAAAACTGCGAAAGTATGACCCCGATTAGGGCAAATCCCAGGCCTAACCTAGACCTAACATGCGTTATCCTCTAAAATATTTATCAAGACCAGGTTTAACTGACTGTTTCAGTGTGGCATCACATTACTACGTGATCCAAACCAGAAAAAGCCCAGAATCTGGCCATCAAGTATGATAAATATGCAAAAGTTCGAGCCAGATGAGAGCAAATCCCAGACCTAACCTAGACGTACCATGCGTTATTCTCTAAAATATTGATCGAAACCAGGTTTAATGGACTGTTTCAGTGTGGTACGACATTACTACATGATCCAAAACAGAAAAAGCCAGGGATCTGTTCAACAAATATGTGAAAAACGCGAAAGTATGAGCCTGATGAGGGCAAATCCCAGACCTATCCCAGACATAACTTGCGTTATCCTCTAAAATATTGATCGAAACCAGGTTTAACGGACTCTTTCAGTGTGGTACCACATTACTACGTTATCCAAAGCAGAAAAAACCCAGGATCTGTTCAACAAGTATGTGAAGAATGCGAAAGTATGAGACTGACGTGGGCAAATCCTAGACCCAACCTAGACATAACATGCGTTATCCTCTAAAATATTCATCGATGCCAGGTCTAATTAACTGTTTCAGTGTGGTACCCACATTACTACGTTATCCAAACCAGCAAAAGCCCGGAATCTGGCCACCAAGTATGAGAAATATGCGAAAGTACGAGCCTGATGAGAGCAAATCCCAGGCCTAACCTAGACATAACATGCGTTATCCTCTAGAATATTGATCGAAACCAGGTTTAATTGACCGTTTCAGTGTGGTACCACATTGCTACGTGATCCAATCCAGAATTAGCCCAGGATCTAGCCATGAAGTATGAGAAATATGCGAAAGTATGAGCCCGATGGGGGCAAATCCTTGACCTAACCCAGACCTAACAAGCGTTATCCTCTAAAATATTTATCAAGACCAGGTTTAATTGAATGTTTCAGTGTGGTACCACATTACTACGCGATACAAACCAGACAAAACCCAGGATCCGTTCAACAAGTATGTGATGAATGCGAAAGTATGAGACTGACGAGGGCAAATCCTAGACCTAACCTAGACATAACATGCGATATCCACTAAAATATTCATCGAAACCAGGTTTAATGGACTGTTTCAGTGTGGTACCACTTTGCTACGTTATCCAAAGCAGAAAAAACCATCGATCAGGTCAACATGTATGTTAAAACTGCGAAGTTATGACCCCGATTAGGGCAAATCCCAGGCCTAACCTAGACCTAACATGCGTTATCCTCTAAAATATTTATCAAGACCAGGTTTAACTGACTGTTTCAGTGTGGCATCACATTACTACGTGATCCAAACCAGAAAAAGCCCAGAATCTGGCCATCAAGTATGATAAATATGCAAAAGCTCGAGCCAGATGAGAGCAAATCCCAGACCTAACCTAGACGTACCATGCGTTATTCTCTAAAATATTGATCGAAACCAGGTTTAATGGACTGTTTCAGTGTGGTACGACATTACTACATGATCCAAAACAGAAAAAGCCAGGGATCTGTTCAACAAGTATGTGAAAAACGCGAAAGTATGAGCCTGATGAGGGCAAATCCCAGACCTATCCCAGACATTACTTGCGTTATCCTCTAAAATATTGATCGAAACCAGGTTTAATCGACTGTTTTAGTGTGGTACCACATTACTACGTTATCCAAACCAGAAAAAGTCCAGGATCTAGCCATCAAGTATGAGAAATATGCGAAAGTATGAGCCTGCTGAGGGCAAATCCTAGACATAACCCAGACCTAACAGGAGTTATCCTCTAAAATATTCATCGAAACCTGGTTTAATTAACTGTTTCAGTGTGGTACCCACATTACTATGTGATCCAATCCAGAAAAAGCCAGGGATCTGTTCAACAAGTATGTGAAAAATGCGGATGTATGACCCTGATGAGGGCAAATCCCAGACATATCCCAGACAAAACTTGCGTTGTCCAGTAAAATATTGATGGAAACCAGGTTTAATTGACTGTTTCAGTGTGGTACTACAGTACTACGTGATCCAATCCAGAAAAAGCCAAGGATCTAGCCATCAAGTATGAGAAATATGCGAAAGAATGAGCCTGCAGAGGGCAAATCCCAGGCCTAACCTAGGCATAACATGCGTTATCCTCTAAAATGTTGATCGAAACCAGGTTTAATCAACTATTTTAGTGTGGTACCACAATACTACGTGATCCAAACTAGAAAAGGCCCAGGATCTGGCCATCAAGTATGAGAAAAACGCGAAAGTATGAGCCTGATGATGGCAAATCACAGACCTATCCCAGACATAACTTGCGTTATCCTCTAAAATATTGACCGGGACCATGTTTAATTGACTGTTTTAGTGTGGTACCACTTTACTACGCGATTCAAAGCAGAAAAAACTCTCGATCAGGTCAACATGTATGCTAAACTGCGAAAGTATGACCCTGATGAGGGCAAATCCCAGGCATAAACTAGACCTAACATGCGTAATCCTCTAAAATATTGATCGAAACCAGGTTTAATGGACTGTTTCAGTGTGGTACCACATTAGTACGTGATCCAAACCAGAAAAAGCGAGGGATCTGTTCAACAAGTATGTGAGAAACGCGAAAATATGACCCTGATGAGGGCAAATCCCAGACTTATCCCAGACCTAACTTGCGTTATCCTATAAAATATTGATCGAAACCAGGTTTAAGCAACTGTTTTAGTGTGGTACCACAATACTACGTGATCCAAACTAGAAAAAGCCCAGGATCTGGCCATAAAGTATGAGAAAAACGCGAAAGTATGAGCCTGATGAGGGCAAATCCCACACCTATCCCAGACATAACTTGCGTTATCCTCTAAAATATTGATCGAAACCAGGTTTAACGGACTCTTTCAGTGTGGTACCACATTACTACGTGATCCAAACCAGAAAAAGCCAGGGATCTGTTCAACAAGTATGTGAAAAACGCGAAAATATGACCCTGATGAGGGCAAATCCCAGACCTATCCCAGACATAACTTGCGTTATCCTCTAAAATATTGACCGGGACCATGTTTAATTGACTGTTTTAGTGTGGTACCACTTTACTACGCGATTCAAAGCAGAAAAAACTCTCGATCAGGTCAACATGTATGCTAAACTGCGAAAGTATGACCCTGATGAGGGCAAATCCCAGGCATAACCTAGACCTAACATGCGTAATCCTCTAAAATATTGATCGAAACCAGGTTTAATGGACTGTTTCAGTGTGGTACCACATTAGTACGTGATCCAAACCAGAAAAAGCGAGGGATCTGTTCAACAAGTATGTGAGAAACGCGAAAATTTGTCCCTGATGAGGGCAAATCCCAGACCTATCCCAGACCTAACTTGCGTTATCCTATAAAATATTGATCGAAACCAGGTTTAATCAACTGTTTTAGTGTGGTACCACAATACTACGTGATCCAAACTAGAAAAAGCCCAGGATCTGGCCATCAAGTATGAGAAAAACGCGAAAGTATGAGCCTGATGAGGGCAAATCCCACACCTATCCCAGACATAACTTGCGTTATCCTCTAAAATATTGATCGAAACCAGGTTTAATTGACCGTTTCAGTGTGGTACCACATTACTACGTGATTCAATCCAGAAAAAGCCCAGGATCTGTTCAACAAGTATGTGAAGTATGCGAAAGTATGAGTCTGATGAGGGCAAATCCCAGGACTAACCTAGACATAACATGCGTTATCCTCTAAAATATTGATCGAAACCAGGTTTAATGGACTGTTTCAGTGTGGTACCACATTACTACGTGATCCAAACCAGAAAAAGCCTGGGATCTGCTCAGCAAGTATGTGAAAAACGCGAAAATATGACCCTGATGAGTGCAAATCCCAGACCTTGCCCGGACCTAACTTGCGTTATCCTACAAAATATTGATCGAAACCAGGTTTAATTAACTGTTTCAGTGTGGTACCTCTTTGCTACGTGTCCAAAGCAGAAAAAACAATCGATCAGGTCAACATGTATGTTAAAATTGCGGAAGTATGACCCTGATGAGTGCAAATCCCAGACCTATCCCAGACCTAACTTGCGTTATCCTCTATGATATTGATGGAAACCGGGTTTAATTGACTGTTTCAGTGTGGTACCACATTACTACGTGATCCAAACCAGAAAAAGCCCAGAATCTGGCCATCAAGTATGAGAAACATGCGAAAGTACGAGCCTGATGAGAGCAAATCCCAGGCCTAACCTAGACATAACATGCGTTATCCTCTAGAATATTGATCGAAACCAGATTTAATTGACCGTTTCAGTGTGGTACCATATTGCTACGTGATCCAATCCAGAATTAGCCCAGGATCTAGCCATAAAGTATGAGAAATATGCGAAAGTATGAGCCCGATGGGGGCAAATCCTTGACCTAACCCAGACCTAACATGCGTTATCCTCAAAAATATTTATCAAGACCGGGTTTAATTGAATGTTTCAGTGTGGTACCACATTACTACGTGATACAAACCAGACAAAACCCAGGATCCGTTCAACAAGTATGTGATGAATGCGAAAGTATGAGACTGACGAGGGCAAATCCTAGACCTAACCTAGACATAACATGCGATATCCACTAAAATATTCATCGAAGCCAGGTTTAATCGACTGTTTCAGTGTGGTACCACTTTGCTACGTTATCCAAAGCAGAAAAAACCATCGATCAGGTCAACATGTATGTTAAAACTGCGAAAGTATGACCCCGATTAGGGCAAATCCCAGGCCTAACCTAGACCTAACATGCGTTATCCTCTAAAATATTTATCAAGACCAGGTTTAACTGACTGTTTCAGTGTGGCATCACATTACTACGTGATCCAAACCAGAAAAAGCCCAGAATCTGGCCATCAAGTATGAGAAAAACGCGAAAGTATGAGCCTGATGAGGGCAAATCCCACACCTATCCCAGACATAACTTGCGTTATCCTCTAAAATATTGATCGAAACCAGGTTTAATTGACCGTTTCAGTGTGGTACCACATTACTACGTGATTCAATCCAGAAAAAGCCCAGGATCTGTTCAACAAGTATGTGAAGTATGCGAAAGTATGAGTCTGATGAGGGCAAATCCCAGGACTAACCTAGACATAACATGCGTTATCCTCTAAAATATTGATCGAAACCAGGTTTAATGGACTGTTTCAGTGTGGTACCACATTACTACGTGATCCAAACCAGAAAAAGCCTGGGATCTGGCCATCAAGTATGATAAATATGCAAAAGCTCGAGCCAGATGAGAGCAAATCCCAGACCTAACCTAGACGTACCATGCGTTATTCTCTAAAATATTGATCGAAACCAGGTTTAATGGACTGTTTCAGTGTGGTACGACATTACTACATGATCCAAAACAGAAAAAGCCAGGGATCTGTTCAACAAGTATGTGAAAAACGCGAAAGTATGAGCCTGATGAGGGCAAATCCCAGACCTATCCCAGACATTACTTGCGTTATCCTCTAAAATATTGATCGAAACCAGGTTTAATCGACTGTTTTAGTGTGGTACCACATTACTACGTTATCCAAACCAGAAAAAGTCCAGGATCTAGCCATCAAGTATGAGAAATATGCGAAAGTATGAGCCTGCTGAGGGCAAATCCTAGACATAACCCAGACCTAACAGGAGTTATCCTCTAAAATATTCATCGAAACCTGGTTTAATTAACTGTTTCAGTGTGGTACCCACATTACTATGTGATCCAATCCAGAAAAAGCCAGGGATCTGTTCAACAAGTATGTGAAAAATGCGGATGTATGACCCTGATGAGGGCAAATCCCAGACATATCCCAGACAAAACTTGCGTTGTCCAGTAAAATATTGATGGAAACCAGGTTTAATTGACTGTTTCAGTGTGGTACTACATTACTACGTGATCCAATCCAGAAAAAGCCAAGGATCTAGCCATCAAGTATGAGAAATATGCGAAAGAATGAGCCTGCAGAGGGCAAATCCCAGGCCTAACCTAGGCCTAGCATGCGTAATCCTCTAAAATATTGATCGAAACCAGGATTAGTGGTCTGCTTCAGTGTGATACCACATTACTACGTGATCGAAACCAGAAAAAAACCAGGATCTGTTCAAGAAGTATGTGAAGAATGCGAAAGTATGAGACTGATGAGGGCAAATCCTAGACCTAACCTAGACATAACATGCCTTATCCTCTAAAATATTGATCGAAACCAGGTTTAATGGACTGTTTCTGTGTGGTACCACATTACTACGCGATCCAAACCAGAAAAAACCCAGGATCTGTTCAACAAGTATGTGAAAAACGCGAAAGTATGAGCCTGATCCTAGACCTAACCCAGACCTATCCCTGACATAACTTGCGTTATCCTCTAAAATACTGATCGAAACCTGGTTTTATTGACTGTTTTAGTGTGGTACCACTTTACTACGTGATCCAAAGCAGAAAAAACCCTCGATCAGGTCAACATGTATGTTAAAACTGCGAAAGAATGAGCCTGATGAGAGCAAATGCCAGGCCTAACCTAGACCAAACATGAATTATTCTCTAAAATATTGATCGAAACCAGGTTTAATGGACTGTTTCTGTGTGGTACCACATTACTACGCGATCCAAACCAGAAAAAATCCAGGATCTGTTTAACAAGTATGTGAAAAGCGCGAAAGAATGAGCCTGATGATGGCAAATCCCAGACCTATCCCAGACCTAACTTGCGTTGTCCTCTAAAATATTGATGGAAGCCAGGTTTAATTGACTGTTTCAGTGTTGTACTACATCACTACCTGATGCAATCCAGAAAAAGCCCAGGATCTAGCCATCAAGTATGAGAAATATGCGAAAGAATGAACCTGATAAGAGCAAATCCCAGGCCTAACCTAGACCTAACATGAATTATTATCTAAAATTTTGATCGAATCCAGGTTTAATGGACTGAATCAGTGTGGTACCACATTACTACGTGATCTAATCCAGAAAAAAGCCAGGGATCTGTTCAACAAGTATGTGAAAAATGCGAATGTATGACCCTGATGAGGGCAAATCCCAGACATATCCCAAATCTAACTTGCGTTGTCCACTAAAATATTGATGGAAACCAGGTTTAATTGACTGTTTCAGTGTGGTACTACATTACTACGTGATCCAATCCAGAAAAAGCCAAGGATCTAGCCATCAAGTATGAGAAATATGCGAAAGAATGAGCCTGCAAAGGGCAAATCCCAGGCCTAACCTAGGCATAACATGCGTTATCCTCTAAAATGTTGATCGAAACCAGGTTTAATCAACTATTTTAGTGTGGTACCACAATACTACGTGATCCAAACTAGAAAAGGCCCAGGACCTGGCCATCAAGTATGAGAAAAACGCGAAAGTATGAGCCTGATGATGGCAAATCACAGACCTATCCCAGACATAACTTGCGTTATCCTCTAAAATATTGACCGGGACCATGTTTAATTGACTGTTTTAGTGTGGTACCACTTTACTACGCGATTCAAAGCAGAAAAAACTCTCGATCAGGTCAACATGTATGCTAAACTGCGAAAGTATGACCCTGATGAGGGCAAATCCCAGGCATAACCTAGACCTAACATGCGTAATCCTCTAAAATATTGATCGAAACCAGGTTTAATGGACTGTTTCAGTGTGGTACCACATTAGTACGTGATCCAAACCAGAAAAAGCGAGGGATCTGTTCAACAAGTATGTGAGAAACGCGAAAATATGACCCTGATGAGGGCAAATCCCAGACCTATCCCAGACCTAACTTGCGTTATCCTATAAAATATTGATCGAAACCAGGTTTAATCAACTGTTTTAGTGTGGTACCACAATACTACGTGATCCAAACTAGAAAAAGCGCATGATCTGGCCATCAAGTATGAGAAAAACGCGAAAGTATGAGCCTGATGAGGGCAAATCCCACACCTATCCCAGACATAACTTGCGTTATCCTCTAAAATATTGATCGAAACCAGGTTTTATTGACCGTTTCAGTGTGGTACCGCATTACTATGTGATTCAATCCAGAAAAAGCCCAGGATCTGTTCAACAAGTATGTGAAGTATGCGAAAGTATGAGTCTGATGAGGGCAAATCCCAGGACTAACCTAGACATAACATGCGTTATCCTCTAAAATATTGATCGAAACCAGGTTTAATGGACTGTTTCAGTGTGGTACCACATTACTACGTGATCCAAACCAGAAAAAGCCTGGGATCTGCTCAGCAAGTATGTGAAAAACGCGAAAATATGACCCTGATGAGTGCAAATCCCAGACCTTGCCCGGACCTAACTTGCGTTATCCTACAAAATATTGATCGAAACCAGGTTTAATTAACTGTTTCAGTGTGGTACCTCTTTGCTACGTGTCCAAAGCAGAAAAAACAATCGATCAGGTCAACATGTATGTTAAAATTGCGAAAGTATGACCCTGATGAGTGCAAATCCCAGACCTATCCCAGACCTAACTTGCGTTATCCTCTATGATATTGATGGAAACCGGGTTTAATTGACCGTTTCAGTGTGGTACCACATTGCTACGTGATCCAATCCAGAATTAGCCCAGGATCTAGCCATAAAGTATGAGAAATATGCGAAAGTATGAGCCCGATGGGGGCAAATCCTTGACCTAACCCAGACCTAACATGCGTTATCCTCTAAAATATTTATCAAGACCAGGTTTAATTGAATGTTTCAGTGTGGTACCACATTACTACGTGATACAAACCAGACAAAACCCAGGATCCGTTCAACAAGTATGTGATGAATGCGAAAGTATGAGACTGACGAGGGCAAATCCTAGACCTAACCTAGACCTAACATGCGTAATCCTCTAAAATATTGATCGAAACCAGGTTTAACGGACTCTTTCAGTGTGGTACCACATTACTACGTTATCCAAAGCAGAAAAAACCCAGGATCTGTTCAACAAGTATATGAAGGATGCGAAAGTATGAGACTGACGAGGGCAAATCCTAGACCTAACCTAGACATAACATGCGTTATCCTCTAAAATATTCATCGAAGCCAGGTCTAATTAACTGTTTCAGTGTGGTACCCACATTACTACGTGATCCAAACCAGCAAAAGCCCGGAATCTGGCCATCAAGTATGAGAAATATGCGAAAGTATGAGCCCGATAGGGGCAAATCCTTGACCTAACCCAGACCTAACATGCGTTATCCTCTAAAATATTTATCAAGACCAGGTTTAATTGAATGTTTCAGTGTGGTACCACATTACTACGTGATACAAACCAGAAAAAGCCCAGAATCTGGCCATCAAGTATGATAAATATGCAAAAGTTCGAGCCAGATGAGAGCAAATCCCAGACCTAACCTAGACGTACCATGCGTTATTCTCTAAAATATTGATCGAAACCAGGTTTAATGGACTGTTTCAGTGTGGTACGATATTACTACATGATCCAAAACAGAAAAAGCCAGGGATCTGTTCAACAAGTATGTGAAAAACGCGAAAGTATGAGCCTGATGAGGGCAAATCCCAGACCTATCCCAGACATAACTTGCGTTATCCTCTAAAATATTGATCGAAACCAGGTTTAACGGACTCTTTCATTGTGGTACCACATTACTACGTTATCCAAAGCAGAAAAAACCCAGGATCTGTTCAACAAGTATGTGAAGAATGCGAAAGTATGAGACTGACGTGGGCAAATCCTAGACCTAACCTAGACATAACATGCGTTATCCTCTAAATATTCATCGAAGCCAGGTCTAATTAACTGTTTCAGTGTGGTACCCACATTACTACGTGATCCAAACCAGCAAAAGCCCGGAATCTGGCCACCAAGTATGAGAAATATGCGAAAGTACGAGCCTGATGAGAGCAAATCCCAGGCCTAACCTAGACATAACATGCGTTATCCTCTAGAATATTGATCGAAACCAGGTTTAATTGACCGTTTCAGTGTGGTACCACATTGCTACGTGATCCAATCCAGAATTAGCCCAGGATCTAGCCATGAAGTATGAGAAATATGCGAAAGTATGAGCCCGATGGGGGCAAATCCTTGACCTAACCCAGACCTAACAAGCGTTATCCTCTAAAATATTTATCAAGACCAGGTTTAATTGAATGTTTCAGTGTGGTACCACATTACTACGCGATACAAACCAGACAAAACCCAGGATCCGTTCAACAAGTATGTGATGAATGCGAAAGTATGAGACTGACGAGGGCAAATCCTAGACCTAACCTAGACATAACATGCGATATCCACTAAAATATTCATCGAAACCAGGTTTAATGGACTGTTCCAGTGTGGTACCACTTTGCTACGTTATCCAAAGCAGAAAAAACCATCGATCAGGTCATCATGTATGTTAAAACTGCGAAGGTATGACCCCGATTAGGGCAAATCCCAGGCCTAACCTAGACCTAACATGCGTTATCCTCTAAAATATTTATCAAGACCAGGTTTAACTGACTGTTTCAGTGTGGCATCACATTACTACGTGATCCAAACCAGAAAAAGCCCAGAATCTGGCCATCAAGTATGATAAATATGCAAAAGCTCGAGCCAGATGAGAGCAAATCCCAGACCTAACCTAGACGTACCATGCGTTATTCTCTAAAATATTGATCGAAACCAGGTTTAATGGACTGTTTCAGTGTGGTACGACATTACTACATGATCCAAAACAGAAAAAACCATCGATCAGGTCAACATGTATGTTAAAACTGCGAAGGTATGACCCCGATTAGGGCAAATCCCAGGCCTAACCTAGACCTAACATGCGTTATCCTCTAAAATATTTATCAAGACCAGGTTTAACTGACTGTTTCAGTGTGGCATCACATTACTACGTGATCCAAACCAGAAAAAGCCCAGAATCTGGCCATCAAGTATGATAAATATGCAAAAGCTCGAGCCAGATGAGAGCAAATCCCAGACCTAACCTAGACGTACCATGCGTTATTCTCTAAAATATTGATCGAAACCAGGTTTAATGGACTGTTTCAGTGTGGTACGACATTACTACATGATCCAAAACAGAAAAAGCCAGGGATCTGTTCAACAAGTATGTGAAAAACGCGAAAGTATGAGCCTGATGAGGGCAAATCCCAGACCTATCCCAGACATTACTTGCGTTATCCTCTAAAATATTGATCGAAACCAGGTTTAATCGACTGTTTTAGTGTGGTACCACATTACTACGTTATCCAAACCAGAAAAAGTCCAGGATCTAGCCATCAAGTATGAGAAATATGCGAAAGTATGAGCCTGCAGAGGGCAAATCCTAGACATAACCCAGACCTAACAGGAGTTATCCTCTAAAATATTCATCGAAACCTGGTTTAATTAACTGTTTCAGTGTGGTACCCACATTACTATGTGATCCAATCCAGAAAAAGCCAGGGATCTGTTCAACAAGTATGTGAAAAATGCGGATGTATGACCCTGATGAGGGCAAATCCCAGACATATCCCAGACAAAACTTGCGTTGTCCAGTAAAATATTGATGGAAACCAGGTTTAATTGACTGTTTCAGTGTGGTACTACATTACTACGTGATCCAATCCAGAAAAAGCCAAGGATCTAGCCATCAAGTATGAGAAATATGCGAAAGAATGAGCCTGCAGAGGGCAAATCGCAGGCCTAACCTAGGCATAACATGCGTTATCCTCTAAAATGTTGATCGAAACCAGGTTTAATCAACTATTTTGGTGTGGTACCACAATACTACGTGATCCAAACTAGAAAAGGCCCAGGATCTGGCCATCAAGTATGAGAAAAACGCGAAAGTATGAGCCTGATGATGGCAAATCACAGACCTATCCCAGACATAACTTGCGTTATCCTCTAAAATATTGACCGGGACCATGTTTAATTGACTGTTTTAGTGTGGTACCACTTTACTACGCGATTCAAAGCAGAAAAACTCTCGATCAGGTCAACATGTATGCTAAACTGCGAAAGTATGACCCTGATGAGGGCAAATCCCAGGCATAAACTAGACCTAACATGCGTAATCCTCTAAAATATTGATCGAAACCAGGTTTAATGGACTGTTTCAGTGTGGTACCACATTAGTACGTGATCCAAACCAGAAAAAGCGAGGGATCTGTTCAACAAGTATGTGAGAAACGCGAAAATATGACCCTGATGAGGGCAAATCCCAGACTTATCCCAGACCTAACTTGCGTTATCCTATGAAATATTGATCGAAACGAGGTTTAATCAACTGTTTTAGTGTGGTACCACAATACTACGTGATCCAAACTAGAAAAAGCCCAGGATCTGGCCATAAAGTATGAGAAAATCGCGAAAGTATGAGCCTGATGAGGGCAAATCCCACACCTATCCCAGACATAACTTGCGTTATCCTCTAAAATATTGATCGAAACCAGGTTTAACGGACTCTTTCAGTGTGGTACCACATTACTACGTGATCCAAACCAGAAAAAGCCAGGGATCTGTTCAACAAGTATGTGAAAAACGCGAAAATATGACCCTGATGAGGGCAAATCCCAGACCTATCGCAGACCTAACTTGCGTTATCCTCTAAAATATTGATCGAAACCAGGTTTAATTGACCGTTTCAGTGTGGTACCACATTACTACGTGATTCAATCCAGAAAAAGCCCAGGAATCTGGCCATCAAGTATGAGAAATATGCGAAAGTACGAGCCTGATGAGAGCAAATCCCAGGCCTAACCTAGACCTAGCATGCGTAATCCTCTAAAATATTGATCGAAACCAGGATTAGTGGTCTGCTTCAGTGTGATACCACATTACTACGTGATCGAAACCAGAAAAAAACCAGGATGTGTTCAAGAAGTATGTGAAGAACGCGAAAGTATGAGCCTGCTGAGGCCAAATCCTAGACCTATCCCAGACATAACTTGCGTTATCCTCTAATATATTGATCGAAACCAGGTTTAATGGGCTGTTTCTGTGTGGTACCACATTACTACGCGATCCAAACCAGAAAAAACCCAGGATCTGTTCAACAAGTATGTGAAAAACGCGAAAGTATGAGCCTGATCCTAGACCTAACCCAGACCTATCCCTGACATAACTTGCGTTATCCTCTAAAATACTGATCGAAACCTGGTTTAATTGACTGTTTTAGTGTGGTACCACTTTACTACGTGATCCAAAGCAGAAAAAACCCTCGATCAGGTCAACATGTATGTTAAAACTGCGAAAGAATGAGCCTGATGAGAGCAAATGCCAGGCCTAACCTAGACCAAACATGAATTATTCTCTAAAATATTGATCGAAACCAGGTTTAATGGACTGTTTCTGTGTGGTACCACATTACTACGCGATCCAAACCAGAAAAAATCCAGGATCTGTTTAACAAGTATGTGAAAAGCGCGAAAGAATGAGCCTGATGATGGCAAATCCCAGACCTATCCCAGACCTAACTTGCGTTGTCCTCTAAAATATTGATGGAAGCCAGGTTTAATTGACTGTTTCAGTGTTATACTACATCACTACCTGATGCAGTCCAGAAAAAGCCCAGGATCTAGCCATCAAGTATGAGAAGTATGCGAAAGAATGAACCTGATAAGAGCAAATCCCAGGCCTAACCTAGACCTAACATGAATTATTATCTAAAATTTTGATCGAATCCAGGTTTAATGGACTGAATCAGTGTGGTACCACATTACTACGTGATCTAATCCAGAAAAAAGCCAGGGATCTGTTCAACAAGTATGTGAAAAATGCGAATGTATGACCCTGATGAGGGCAAATCCCAGACATATCCCAAATCTAACTTGCGTTGTCCACTTCAATATTGATGGAAACCAGGTTTAATTGTCTGTTTCAGTGTGGTACTACATTATTACGTGATCCAATCCAGAAAAAACCGTCGATCAGGTCAACATGTATGTTAAAACTGCGAAAGTATGACCCCGATTAGGGCAAATCCCAGGCCTAACCTAGACCTAACATGCGTTATCCTCTAAAATATTTATCAAGACCAGGTTTAACTGACTGTTTCAGTGTGGCATCACATTACTACGTGATCCAAACCAGAAAAAGCCCAGAATCTGGCCATCAAGTATGATAAATATGCAAAAGCTCGAGCCAGATGAGAGCAAATCCCAGACCTAACCTAGACGTACCATGCGTTATTCTCTAAAATATTGATCGAAACCAGGTTTAATGGACTGTTTCAGTGTGGTACGACATTACTACATGATCCAAAACAGAAAAAGCCAGGGATCTGTTCAACAAGTATGTGAAAAACGCGAAAGTATGAGCCTGATGAGGGCAAATCCCAGACCTATCCCAGACATTACTTGCGTTATCCTCTAAAATATTGATCGAAACCAGGTTTAATCGACTGTTTTAGTGTGGTACAACATTACTACGTTATCCAAACCAGAAAAAGTCCAGGATCTAGCCATCAAGTATGAGAAATATGCGAAAGTATGAGCCTGCTGAGGGCAAATCCTAGACATAACCCAGACCTAACAGGAGTTATCCTGTAAAATATTCATCGAAACCTGGTTTAATTAACTGTTTCAGTGTGGTACCCACATTACTATGTGATCCAATCCAGAAAAAGCCAGGGATCTGTTCAACAAGTATGTGAAAAATGCGGATGTATGACCCTGATGAGGGCAAATCCCAGACATATCCCAGACAAAACTTGCGTTGTCCAGTAAAATATTGATGGAAACCAGGTTTAATTGACTGTTTCAGTGTGGTACTACATTACTACGTGATCCAATCCAGAA